>NC_087088.1:9240909-9543939 GCF_963855985.1 Ostrinia nubilalis | reverse complement strand
ATTCCCTAAGATTTAACTACTAATTTCCATAGTCAAATATTATACAAGAATATTTGTTATTATATTTTATTTACTACAATGTACTACAACCACTAAGCATGGATTGCACCAAAAAAGAGTAAATATTGATCTCAGAATAAATCGTCAGTTAATCAACATTTTAACATATTTCCTATACTGAAACTGTCAATGTGCCAGTTATACCTGGAGTTATTCTCAGATAAAAGTTTGGTCGAATCATGCCTAAGAGTTACCGCCATCATTAATGATTTGAAATTTATTTAGACATGTTAAAGATTGCTGATGATTTATAGGTACAACATAGAACGTACAAGTGATGACACTTAAATAAGATACAAATTTTTAAGTATTAAAAGTACCTTTGTTGAGCACATCGAGTAATTTCTTGTCCCAGTCTTTTCATTATTGCACCACCCCTTGGCTCTTGAGATAAAATGTGCACTATCACTTGGCTGTATACATAGGTATGAGCACCGTGACAAACCATTTTCTGAAAGTAGTTTAGATAAACTTAGCAATAATCATAAATTAGAACAACAATTATAAAAACTCTGCAACAGAGCAATAGGCCAAATGAATATTAGTTTAATCCTTCAAGGCCCGTGAATCTAGACACAATAGATAACACTGGGGAACAGTCATTTTGCGGCATGGTAGTTTAGAGTCAATTCTGTATGCGACTAGTGTGCTGAATACTAGAAAAATATTAGATTTGCCAAATTGACTCTAGATCTTGAGATAAATACTATTAACTATTTATATGAAAAAAACCAAAATAAAAATACCAATCTGTATAAAAAAAATATTTACACTAAGATCCTATTTAAGAACGATATAAAAATTAAAAATATATTTGCTTTTCATCAAATAGTAGAAAAAAAAACTACAAAAAGCTTTTTTTGTAAGCTTTTATGTTATGGTTTTGGTCAGGAAAATTCCATAATTATGGCAACAGTAATCAGCCATCATCTGGCGGTCCCATTGACCGTGGATATCATTCTTCCACTATCCTGATATTCTGGTAGAACCGTTCTGCTTATTCCTCACTGTAATCACCCAGATTATGGGAGAACGTGTCCAAATGGCTATTGTTAAAAAAAATTAATACTCAAATTAGATCCTTTTGTGTTAAATTTTTCAAACAACCAATTCTGAAAAGTCTGGTGCTCTATGACTCCCCAAATATTGTTTGATTACTAAAACAAAGCTTAGCCATGCTTCAGATTCAATTTGTGTTATGTGGTTTACAAATACAGTGTCTTAATAAGAGTACGGATTTGCGGTCAATCGAATTTATTTTTTCCGTATTCAAACGGACGTTTCAGGACGTAAAGGACTTTAATTTGGCTGACTTTTGATCATTTTAGTGATTAGAAAGCTCAGTTTATATCTTTGGCTTTCCAAATTGAAGTCCTTTACGTCCAGCTTGACTCCAGTATGGCAAAGAGTCTTCACGAGTCTTGCAGACGATATTGGACCCCCAATATTTATTATTTTATGGAAGTTTTATAAGACAGTATGCTTGGTAGGTTTTTATCACTACCTCCGTGATCTTATTTCTTTGCTTTTGTAAGTTTAGAAGCCAAATATTAACAAAAACTGTTGGGATTGTAAACGCAAGGTTTTCATAATGAACTCATATAATTTTTGAGACAAAAAAGCTCTTTAAAAATAATTTAAAAGACACAAACTGTTAATTTAAAGGTCTAGTAGCTGATTACCAAATTGTTGTAACTACAACTACACTAATACATGAGTAGATAATAAAACTTAGTGGGTATAATCAAATTAATATAAGTTTAGGGAGGGTCGTTTAATTTTTTTCATTGATTTCTTGTGTCTCGTTTATCTCAAGAACCAAAGTCAATCCAAAGAAAGTAAATGCACACCATTTATGTCTTATACAAGTATTTTCAAAATCCATTAACAAAATAGATGCCGCAGATTTTTTTATTTTTTTTGTTCCGCAGTGTAATCAATTGTAATGGCATTAATGTATGCCGTCTGGGACTTTAAAGGTTAAATGCAATATTTTTTTTTTCTTACAGCACATTCATTAACACTATTTTGCCAGTCATCTGAACTTTGTAAGAACCCAACAATAGCAGATTTGAGGACCCTCGAAAATACTTCAATTTGCTGAGCAGCTGTTGAGATGCTTGTTATTTCTCCTTGGAATCCTGCATCAGATATTAACTGAAATAGAAAAAAAATGTTATGGACTTATTTTAGAGGATAATTTTTATGTTAGATGCATTTTTATAGATGGAGATTTATTTACTAACCTTTATAGTGAAGTTTAACATTAGACAATCAGGATATTCTTCAGCCAAACGATATATCAATGACCGCCAAGTTGGATGTTCAATCATTTCTGTCAGCCATGCGGGTGTCTATACATAAAAATTTCATTAGATGCACTTAGTTTTAGTCTTAGAACACAATAATATTAGCTCTATAAGCTGGCTATGAGTACTTGCATAAAAAGCTTAAACCTTCTTTAGCTTTAGCAACAAAACATAGATTTTATTAAATGCAAGTTAAAAGCAATAACTTTGATGTTAATATTGACTGACAATTCAGTTTTAGTAACATAACTAGCTTTTGCCCGCGGCTTCACCCGCGTGAAATTTAGTTTGTCCCAAATCGTAGAAAATTATAGCCTGTATGTTATTCTGGGTTATAAACAATAATACTGTAAAGTTTCATCAAAATCCGTTCAGTAGTTTTTGCGTGAAACAGTAACAAACATGTTGACAACCAGACATCCATACAAACTTTCGCATTTATAATATTAGTAGGATATACCTACAAGTGTTTTTTTTTTATAAATCTCTTCTTAGAATTTATGATCAGTTTATCAAACTAAATAAATAAATAAAATAAATGAACTATCATACTCTAAATTCTACATACTTCTCCTTCTTCTGTAAATATTGTGTCTGCTTTTTTAGGATCAAATGTTTTCAGTATCATGTCCTTCAAATGATTTTCGACCATAGCTTGAACTTCTGTGACTTTAACACCTAATGTAAAAAGAAAAATAAATAATTACATAGGCAGCGCAAAGTACATAACCATATTTGATCAATAAAATTTACCTCCAAGTATGAGCCATTCTGCCAACAAGTTTGCCATTTGAGCCACTGCGCTGTAATTTATTGATAATTGCTCAATTACTTGTTCCGGATTGCCTCCAGCTTGGAAATATCGTTTCAGTTGGCCGAATATACCAGGTTCCATGATGTAGTCTGGAGTTTTGAATTTTTCCAAACATTCTTGCAACACTTCTTCTGGATTTTCAATAATATCATCACCACCTTCATCCTGAATAAATAAATGATTGGGAAGTGTTACATTAACGTTAGAGTGCTTTAAATAATGGAAAATTGTGGAGCACAAGTAAAACATTCCCGTACTTCATAATGAGGATGACTTGATGATTCCCACACACGTTCTTCTTCGTATTGGCTCGGCATTGTTAGTGAAGTTACGAAAACGGCATAAAATCTGATAAAAATTGCCAAATAAATGAAAAATAACAAATATTGCCATAAACAACTCGACGCGTTAGATGACAGTGGATGACAGTTGTGAGATGTCAGATAACTGTCATTCTCTTATTCTTCTTTTTTGATGAAGTTGGCAATACACGTCGAGGTCGACTTGATTTGTGCCATTTTGAAGTATAATATGTGATACGAGTTAGAGTAAGCGCACACCGTTGATTTTTCGTCGACCGATAGTTTAGTCGGGCTGTTGATCAGTATGGGCATGTATGGGAGTGCGCACACTAAAGTCGGATTCTTTAGAAATTTCCCTATATGTAAACAAATATGGCCAACTGACATTAAAACATTTTTAATCTGTGCCCTAGTGAGGCGACAAAACCTCTCGTTAATCGCGGATTGAAATTATTGTAGTACTTACGTACCTATAGAAAGAATTTATAAATCTTTATAAAGCAATGCATTAAACAATGAGGATCATTTCGATTTTTAGCTGTGAATGCAGATTTATAGGGCTAAGAAATCCTTAATATACAGTCCAAAAATTTTTGTTCTACGACAAAAATTGACGAAGTTATGGCCATATTACTAAAAAAGTTCACTGACCGCCCGGCGCGGGAACGATGACGTCACTATATCCGAACCGAACGCTGCCGGCGTACTGCGTGGATAGAAAATATTTTTTTCTAGCCAAACTATCAGTTTTAGAGAAAAACTTGTAATGACATTTATTCATCAGAATAAAGTAAGCTATCGATAGGTAATTTTTAAAAATAGAAATTGTGAAAAATATCGCAAAAAATCCATACGCTCATACGATTCAATGGAACGCGGAGACGAGATTGGGGTCTCCGCGGTTGTATATTTGGCGATTTATTCAAATAAAGTGTGTTAAATAAATTCATAAGTGTTGTTAGTCATATCTTCTTCCAAGTAAAATATAAAAATGTATAAGTATTAATTTATTTACTTCTAACAATAAGGTATAGCTGAGGCAGATACACTCTGCCTAGGCTAAAAGCAAAACATTGCTATGAAGATCATTTCGATGTACACGCAATACCTACCTTAAGAGCAAAATGACGATTTGTAAGAACTATTTATTAGTCTAAACAAATAAAGAAATTTTGACTTTGACTTTGACTTACCTGTTATTTAGTTTTTCTGAGTTTAACCTACGTGTTAGTTGGGTATGATTTACCCCCCCTCCCAGGCCAGAAACTGGGTATGACTTGACCCCCCCCCTCTCCCCCAGGCCAGAAGCTGGGTAAGGCTAGCCCCTCCCCCCAGCCCATAAGCATAAGCTGGGTATGACTTACCCCCCCCCCCCTAGGCCAGAACCAGAAACTGGTTATGACTTGATCCCCCCCCTCCCCTCAGGCCAAAAGCTGGGTAAGGCTAGCCCCTCCCCCCAATCCATAAACATAAGCTAGGTATGACTCCCCCTCGGCCAGAAGCTGGGTATGACTTGACCCCCCCCCCCCCCCTCTCCCCCAGGCCAGAAGCTGGGTAAGGCTAGCCCCTCCCCCCAGCCCATAAGCATAAGCTGGGTATGACTTACCCCCCCCCCCCCCTAGGCCAGAACCAGAAACTGGTTATGACTTGATCCCCCCCCCTCCCCTCAGGCCAAAAGCTGGGTAAGGCTAGCCCCTCCCCCCAATCCATAAACATAAGCTAGGTATGACTCCCCCTCGGCCAGAAGCTGGGTATGACTTGACCCCCCCCCCCCTCTCCCCCAGGCCAGAAGCTGGGTAAGGCTAGCCCCTCCCCCCAGCCCATAAGCATAAGCTGGGTATGACTTACCCCCCCCCCCCCCCTAGGCCAGAACCAGAAACTGGATATGACTTGCCTCTCCCCCCTCCCACCAAGGCCAGAAGCTGGGTAAGGCTTGCCCCTCCTAAAAGCTGGGTATTACTTATCCCCCCCCCCCAGGCCAGAAACTGGTTATTAGCACTCATATTATGTATTATTATGTTCAATACAAACAATCATAAAGTTACACTCACCCCAACCGCGTTTCCGCATTCCATCGAATCCTATGAAAATGTGGTCTTTGGACATAGCGATACTTATTTTTCAAAATTTTTACTTTTAAAAATTACTGGTCGATGGGTTACTTTATTTTGATGAATAAATGTTATTAAAAGTTTTTTTCTAAAACTGATAGTTTAGCTGGAAAAAAATATTTTCCATCCCAATAGTACGCCGGCTGCGCTCGATTCGGATATAGTGACGTCACGCGGCCCTGCGTATGTTGACTTTTAGCGGCAAAAACGGCCTATATTTATTACTTAATATCTTCGTAAGTAATGGTCCGATTTGGATAATTCAAAAAGATATATCTTTCTTATGTCTTAAAGATTAACGTAGATACTAGTTTTATTGCATTTTCTACAACAGTACTGATCCTCATTAGTAGTACATTCAATGAAGAAAAAATACGTTGTTGATTAAGACCCTATTTAAATCTATTTAAATGCAATCAGTAATAAAAATTATTGAATAATTGAAATAAAATCGATTAAAATTACCGATTATTGTCTATGACTTACAGGTTACAGCACTGATGTGTCAGAGACAACATGGAGATAACAAATAATTTTAAACTTCAAGTCAATTTGACGGTAAAGCGCGGGAAACGTTAAACTTGGCGGGTGTCTTTTTTAACTTTCCGATTTTATTTATAAATTTTCGCGTAATTGTGATCAGGAAAGTAGTGGTAGTGTAAATATTTATTATTGTGTACGTATATTTTGTGTAGATAGTGTTATTTGAGCTGATATTCGGTAAGTTTTTTTTCATTTTCGTCTCTCACCATGAACGATCCTCCTGACCCAGGGGGATCAGTTCCCCCTGTTTTTGATGAGCCTATCAGCTCTCCTGGACACTCTTCTCCTTCAGTAGGGTTTTATGTGACGGTAACTAATGATACAGATTCCGAAAATTCATTTACTACTCCCCCCGCTCTCAAACGTAGCCACAAGAAAAGAAAACTTCATGGACAGGAAAAGAAAAAGGGCGATGGTCGTACGAGTAACGCTGATGATAAAACTCCTTCAGTAGATCCTCCTACTCCCACTCCAATTGACCAGGATTTGCCAAATTCGGGCTCTGCTCCCGCCACTATTGGACGGAAATTCTACAATGACTCTGATACGGCTCCATACATTGTCCATGTCCAACGCAATCAATCGTCTCCCAGTGACAGCGTTTATTTGCATCCGGTGACTTTTGGGAACTTTCTAAAGAGACATAACTTTCACAACATTATTGATGGAAGTGTAAAGAGAATTGGACGAAACAAATGTTCAGTCTCATTTTCAGATTTCTCTCAAGCTAATTCATTTATGAGTCATCCTAAACTGGACTCCAATGATTATAAGGCTTTTATCCCCACATTTAACGTTACTAGGATGGGACTAGTTCGAGGAGTTCCAGCAGAATGGTCCCCTGAGGAAGTCGTAGAAAACATGACAGTTCCATTAGGTGGTGGCAAAATAATAAAAGTTCGTAGATTGAATTTTAAGACTTATATTAATGGTACAGTTTCTTGGAAACCCTCCCAATCAGTCGTAGTAACATTTGACGGACAATCTTTACCTAAACGAGTTTTTGTATGCTATAATGCTTTGTCAGTGGAATTGTACATTTTCCCTACAATTCAATGTTTTAATTGTTGCCGATTTGGTCATACTAAGGCCCAATGTAGGTCCCAGCCCTGCTGTTTTAAATGTGGGCAAGCCCACATTGGTGATTCTTGCTCCATCCATGAAGACCAAGCCTCCTGCTGTCTTTGTTCTGGTTTCCACTATGCAACTAGTAAGTCATGCCCAGAATTTGTCCGCCAAAAGAAAATCAAGGCTTATATGGCTGAAAATTCCATCTCGTATGCAGAGGCATCCAAGCTCCACCCTCCAGTCTCCAAGTCCTACGCAGACGCTCTGTCCTCTAGTCCTGTAAAACAAAGTACACCTATTAAAAATATGCCTTACTATAATACTAATTCTGGTTCCTCAAAGTCAACCTCAAGTTCTTACAAAAAGACTGTCTTCCTTCCACCCCGTCCCTCTCCTTCACATTCAAAAGGCTATGATAAGGTAGCCCATAATAATTTAATCCGTGACTACTCTTTCCCTTCCCCAAGGGATGGATGTGCTATCAATAACCAACCTAAAGAAGACTCAACAACAAATTTATCTAGCCTTATAATGACTTTGATTAATGTTTTTTCTCAGTGTAATCTCAAATCACCGTCCAACGTTGCCCCTTTAATTGAAAGTCTAATTAGATTCCTGCAAAATGGCTGCGAAGGCAATGCAATGGAACTGCCGGAGTATCATCAGCAAAAAGAGTGACTTTTTTCATATGATTAATAAGATTGAGCCTTTTGTTTTTGCTCTGGCAGAAACTTGGCTTAAACCCAATCAAAAATTTAAAGTTAATGGTTATAATTCTATCAGGGAAGACAGAATTGATGGATATGGTGGAGTAGCCATATTTATCAACAAATCTGTCTCTTTTAGTCCAATTCCAATCCCTAATCATAGTAACGAATTTTCTATTATAGCAATAAATATTTATAATTTTTGTTTAGTGTCTATGTACATACCTCACCCCTCTTCTTCTATCTTAAGTGAAATTGATCAATTAATCTCAACTCTCCCTAAACCTCTGATCATCTTAGGAGATTTTAACTGTCATCATCGTGCATGGGGCAGTTCTATTTCAAATAACTATGGGGAAATGTTATTAGATATAATTGACACTCATAACTTATGTACATTAAATACAGGATCTCCTACCCGTTTTACCAGTCCAGGCCAAAGTCAAAGTGCTGTTGATTTGTCAATATGTTCCCCTAGCCTAGCCTCTCTGTTATCTTGGCAAACTCTACCTTCATCATATGGCAGTGACCACTTCCCCATATTAATTACTTTTCCATTTAATAGTCCTATAACATCTAAGTATGTTCCATTACTTAAACACAGATTACCAGACAAAACTAGTAATGCTTGGAATACTTTTAAAGAAGGTGTTGAGAACTATCTATCGTCTCTCCCAATTGTCTCTTCAGGAAATGAATCCACTTGTGCCTTGTCCTTTACCAATATATTAGTTGAATCTGCGAACAGAGCTTTTCCGTTAAAAGTACCTAATCGTAAGCTTCCCCCACAACCATGGTGGGACAGTGACTGTACAGAGGCCATCAAAAAAAGAAAGGCTGCTGAGCGCAACTATAAAGCAAATATGACAAATGAAAATTATTCAGAATTGGGTAAAGTTATTGAAGAAACTCGAGAACTTTTTAAAAAGAAAAAGTTTGAGAGCTGGAGAAAGTTTTGCTTATCAATTTCCCCTGAAACGCCATCTTCGATAGTATGGCAAAACATTCGTCGATTTAAATCTGCAATGACAGATTCTTCCCACCCATTTATCCCGTTAGAAATTGCTTGTCCATTTGTTGATAAACTGGCTCCTCCATGGGTCCCTGAAAAACTAATTATAACTCCATCGCCAGTCGCTGTGTCTGTTATTGAACAGCCATTTACACTGTTTGAACTCAAGGGAATCATCCAAAATGTAACTGATTCGTCTCCAGGTGTAGATGGTATTCCGTACTCCTTCTTTCATAATTTAAATGATCATGTTCTCTCCTATTATTTACAAATTATCAATTCTATTGCGTTGACAGGTAATAGTGTCCCTCTGTCAAGTCCCAAAAATTGTTGCCAGTTCTTAAACCAAATAAGTCCCCATCTGACCCATCTTCATACCGTCCAATAGTTCTGTCCTCAGTGTTATTGAAATTAGCTGAACATCTGGTAAAGAATCGGCTTGAATGGTTTTTTGAGAGTAATGATTTACTGGCTGTTAACCAGTTTGGATTCAGAAAGGGAAAAAGTACTATGGACAATATTAGTTTATTTATCACTGATATTAGGCTTGCATTCTCTGATAACCAGTCAGTTGTTGCAACTTTTTTAGATATAAATTCCGCTTATGATAACGTGATAATCCCAATATTGCTTAAAAAACTCTACGCCTTAAAAGTTCCCACAATGCTTAGTAACTTTATCATTAACATCTTATATGAAAGGTGTCTAGAACTTTCACAGGATGGCTCCACGTTTAGTCGCACTTGTTGGAAAGGACTTCCACAAGGCTCTGTTCTTAGCCCTTTGTTATATAACGCTTACACTCACGATTTGGCATCATCAATTTCCAATAATAATACAAAAGTTTTACAATATGCTGATGACTTGCTGTTTTATAATATTGATAAGAAAATAGAAGTTGCTGCGTCAGCACTTACTTCTTCACTATCTAATTTAAAATCCTGGCTTGATAATAATGGATTAAACTTATCTGCTAATAAAAGTGTCACAGTAATTTTTTCAAGATTGAGAAATCCACCTCCTGTCCAAATTTCTTATGATAATGATTTGATTCCTGTAAAACCTCATCACAAATTTCTGGGAGTAATTCTAGACTCAAAACTGACTGGAAATCAACACTGCGAGTATATTGCAGAAAAGTGTGAAAAAAGAATAAATATTCTCAGATGTTTATCTGGAGTTTGGTGGGGAGCTCACCCTTTTTCAATGAAGCTTATATACAATGCTCTCATCAGAAGTGTTCTGGACTACGGCATGTTTCTTCTCGAGCCAGGCAATAAATCTGCTTTTAAAAAATTAGATCTGATACAGTCAAAAGCTCTCAGAATTGTAACAGGAGCCATGAAAAGTAGTCCAGTAAATGCGCTTCAAGTTGAATGTTGTGATCCTCCTCTCAAATTTAGACGGCAGTTTCTGTGTGATAAATTCCTCTTTCGTACATTCAATTTCTCAAATCATCAACTTTTCCCAAAACTTCACTGCTTATCAGAAAAAGTTCCCATTTCAGACTATTGGAAACATAAAACTATTCCTTGTCTTTTGCACAGCTACAATAAATTAATGTCTCTGTCCTCTCCCATATTCCGTTCAAAACACTTACCATTGTTTCATTGCAGTATTGAATCTCTCTTAGTCCCTATAAATATTTGTTTTCTCCCAATTGATAAGCAAGATCTAAACATTGTATCCAAATTTAATGAAATTTTAGACACAGATTATAATGGTTTTCATCACATATATACAGACGCATCTAAACATTCTTGCACAGAAATTACTGGAGTCGGGGTTTTCCACTCGCAGTATAAAATTGTCCAAAAAGTCAAATTACCTCCAGAATCCTCCGTCTTTACGGGGGAATGCTTTGGCCTTTTCAGAGCAATAGAATATGCAAAATTATATAGACTTAAAAATGTTGTCATTTTTACGGATTCCATGAGCGCACTTCAAGCTTTAAATCAATTTCCTTTTAAATCCAGAAACCAGTACCCTGTAATATATGACATTAGAAAGTTATTTTATGAATGTATTTCACTTGGCCTGAATGTTTGTTTCGCCTGGATTCCTAGTCACTGTGGGATAAGAGGTAACGAAATTGCAGATCGTCTTGCCAATGAGGCGGTCTCCTGTGGAGATTTGTTTCCCTATCAGAGTTATTGTCATGATCTCCTAGCATTGCCCAAACTTTCTTTAAACTCTTCCTGGCAATCGGATTGGGAAATTAGTTGCAAATCAAAAGGCTTTCTTTTTTCACTTCTTCAGCCACAAATACCTACAAAGCCTTGGTTTTTCAAGTTGAAATTTGATAAGAGAGTTTCTTCATCTATCATACGCATGAGGTTGGGTCACACGTGTACACCACAGATATGGATAGATGCAGCATGTGTCAAAAATTGTATGAAGCCGAGCGTGCCACTTTTTAAACGTCATTAGTGTCATTTTAGCGAATTTTAGTGACTGCCGCAACGTAAAAGTAATCGTATCATCGTACTGCATTCGCAAAGTCATCGAATGATATCGTGTCGTGTGACTCGATTCAAAAATTAATTAATTCCGATAAAACTGATATTTTGTTAAATTTATAGCTAGTCTGACTGTGGATTAAAATAATTTTGTAGCGGTAGACGTTATTCTACAATTCTACATGATTAATTTGCAAATAATATTTTTGTTGTGCCTAATGTTTATGAAAGTAATGATCGTTATTCCATTATGTTAAATAGTACTACTAGTAATTCATACTTAATTCCATACTTTTAAATATCCTAGTTGTAAATCCAAGTAAATGACCTAGTTTCATAAAATAAAGACTATTTTACTCAAGCTTTTTATTTTTAATAAATGTAAAAATGCGTAGTTTTGCCAATACGTTTTCTTTCATAAAACTAAGTCAGGTACCTAGTTTTGAAGATATTTCTAAACGGCAAAATCTCGGCCGTCGTATACATAGACTAGTAATAGTGTATACTGCGATCACTGACCTAACTTCTTGATTTGTATATTTCGACGTTGTACAGTGCACTCTGTCTTCCGCGATCACTGATCTAACTTGTTTTATAATTCTTCTACTGCTACTTTATTCTAATTAATTACATATTTGTTACTCGTTGCTGTTAATTACAATTCTCAATCCGTAAATAATTTCTTCTCTCTACCGTGTTCGTACTAGAGATGGGTAGTGGGTAAAAACCCATTTCACCCGATTGGGTTAAAACTGGGTGATTTGGGTAAAAACCCGGTTTTTACCCATTATCACCCATTCTGGTGGGTGAAAACAAAAATAGCGTTTTTTTAAAGTGAGAAGTGGTATTTGTTGCTAAGGGGGCGTTCTAGTGTTACGTAATGCAATCTGGGGGGAGAGGAGGTCATGAAAAACGTTACAATGCGTTACAGTGGCGGAAGGGCGGTTCGATTTCAAGTTTTTAAGCAGAAGTACTTTGTAGTTGGTGTTGTTATTTGTAACTTTATACGGTAATGTCATCAAAGAGAGAGTTTGGCATCTTTGGCATTCCCCCCTCCATGTCCTTGCCATGATCACAAATTATTGTGTTCCTACTAAATTTCTTCTAAATCGGTTCAACGATTCTTGAAATAACACCATTTTATAAAATAATTGGTCACATCATCATAACGTCATCAATTTTACGATTTGGCCACGATATAAATGCATAATTTAGTGTTAAATTTGACTTATTACTTATTAATCAATAAACTTAAATGAGAAAAATTCAATAAAAATAAAGAAAAGATACCAATTGAAATAATTATAAAATTATTTGTTTTCACCCGGTGTAAACACCCACGGGTGGAATGAAACGGGTTTTATTGGGTTTTTACCCTCATGTGGGTTTTTACCCGGGTGGAAACCCATGTCTAGTTCGTACTACTGTCCTCGTAAAATCATCGTATCCGATTGTTGTAATCGGATTACATGAACATCACTCGACCATGTATGTCCATTTGGACATATCGGAATGGCACGCTTTGACTAGCAACTTGCTGTATCTACTCTAATCCATATCTGTGGTGTACACCCTCTCACCTCGCAAGACTCCATATCATTAATGATGATTCTTGTGAGTGTGGCACCGATTCAGGCACTATCAACCATATTTTCTTCTCCTGTCCTAGTTTTGACCGCTCTGCTTTCCTTCGGGAACTCTCTTCCTTACACATTCCTTTCCCGTCTTCTATAATGTCTCTCCTTTTCCATAAAGATCCTGTTGTATATAATTGTATAGCCAAGTTTATAACTGTAAATAATATAAAGCTTTGATTTTTGTATAAACGTATGTATATTATATAAATATCTCCTGTATATTCCTCATTTTCCTGATCATTAATTCCTTTCCAAATTCCGAAAGTAGGCATTTTTCCTTTTAATTCCCGTTTCCCCGTTTTTAACTCGACACTGGCAAGAGGCATAGCATAGCCATAATAAAAAAAAAAAAAAAAAAAAAAAAAAAAAAAAAAAGTCAATTTGACAAGTCTCACAAATTTTCATCGTCCACATATTTTGCTAAAATAATTTGTTTAAAGATTGATTCCAAACTTGTATAATCGTGAGAATAAAGTTGGTTTCATGGGCTTGTGAAATAATGTGTATGATATTATGAACACGTAAGTGATTATGGTGTAATTGTGTGCAGAAGTGTTTGTTTACATTTAAGGAAAGGAGTTGTCCCAAAATGTATGGAGCCTAGGCCAACAACATGTACACCTACCAAAAAGAAGGGCTTTTAAATCTACAACAGTTTCCTATTATTCAATTTCTTTAAAATGGCTTCGTTTATTCGTCCAAAACAAAAGATTATTAAGAAAATAGCAATACTCAACCACAAAAACCATCATGGTGGCCGAATGTTATTTTGATTGATGACATCTGTCAGTTTTGACATTAAGTCGTATCTTGATGTGAAGAAAAATAAATAAACAAATAATGAATAATTATTATGTATTCCACAAAGTGCCATAAAATAATCAATCGACAAAAGAACAATTCAATAAAACTAATATGTCGACCAATATCCATTGCTTTGATAACCTATTACAGTGCTATAGTCAAATAGGTTATTACCGGATTTTGTGTTAATCTCATTTTTACATTTAGGGGATGATAAGTAGTAATCTGTTTTACGTTTTCTTTGTGTTGAAAAACTAATGCTAATTATTCAGAATGAAATCTTGGGATAACATTACTGACCTACTGGCAGGCTACTTTACCCACAATGATCAAACTAACCTGTTATTCACATAGAGATGTATAGGTGTATTAGTAAATAAAACAGCTTTATATTATTTTCATTAGTTTTTATTCAATCATCATCTTCCCTTATTAAAATATTATCCAAGAATGAGGCCGGTGCAGCAATAGCAGGACACTAGCCGAGCCCAACCCAAGTACCAAACAATGGTGATTGTACGAGTACATATTTTTCTTCCAGAATGATGACGAGGCTTTATACACAACCCTTACTAACACAGGGCCTGGTTGCTAATTCTTGCTGGCCCAGTAGTTATGGCACGAGTTTGCCTTCAGTGAGGAGTTCCGGGCTCTTTGCACATTTTTACATGCTGAAACCCAGCACGCATAACATACATGGCCACCAGCCACATGGAATCTAAAAAGAGTAAAATGTATAATTAAGGATACAAACTTAATACTTATTTAATTATTTATTTATAAAAATATTAATATGTAGGTACTTATAAAAATAACAATAACTTAAAAGGAACATTACCTCTAGGAAAAATCTTGCAATTATTTCATCCTGTTCCGGTCCCTCGGGCAAAGAATGCCTTCTGGTCTCAACAAGAGAGCCTAAGCACCATACACAAGTATTAATTGTCGAGGGTTCTCGCTTTCCTGTAAGCTTCAACTTCTTGCTGCGGAAGAGATCTCAGATCATGTAACTCTTACTCAACACTCATAGCACACTAAGCCATCTTCGGGTGCCTAAAAGATAATGACAGAATTAACATTACAATAAATAGATGTTTTACATAATACCCAATTAATACAACCTGAATTAATTAAAAAAATATGCATTATCATTATTTAGTACTAATAATGCATACTTAAATATACTTGTGGTGAAATATTTTCTTCATTAAACTGTCTGGCATAGTCTGTTAGGTTATGAGTACGTCTCCGGACCTTATAAAAGAATAAATAGTTATAATAATACAGTTAAAAATATGATTATATGAAACTATAGCACGAAAAATATAGTTTTTGCTCACCTTTTGGCATATGGCATTTTGAATAATAGAAATGATTTCAGGGCCCATTTCACTACACTGATAGTATCGGGAATCTTCATTTATTTAACAGAAGAACATGAAAAGAACACAAATATCATTGATTTTAATACAGTAAGAAAGTAATAATTAACGATTAGTTATTAATAAATTAATTAAGAAACATGTTAAGTTAAAAACTGTTTACATACCAATCGGATCCTAGGAGGATGTTTATCAAAACAACAGTCAAATCGCACGATGTGTCTCAAGTCCATACAACACATGCCATGGTCATCAGATGAGGCAGATAGCAATCCAAGAACGAAAGCCAGGTCACAGAGAAATGTTGATAAAAAGAACTCGGGAGACAGACAGATAAACGCGTAAACGCAATAAAAACAAACAGAACAAACAAGACGGAAGTGAGTGACAGATTGAAATCTGATAGCGACTGACGTTTAGTCTATGGTTCATCTTTTTTTTTATTTGACGCCATCCACCATCTTGTGTATCCATTTGAGAATGATAATTCATGAATAGTTTTTGATTTTGTACGGCTAAATTATATGCTAGATAGAGTTATTTATATTTTTCCCATAATCAGTAGATTTTTCTTGATTTTTGATATGGCGTACAACCTGCGGGCCGAAATTGGGACAACTCCTTTCTAAAGAATTTAGGTATACACCGATTCGATTTGGCCGATTCTTCATACAATTTGAAATCGGGCACAACTATCGGCCAACTAAAAATCAACGGTGTGCGCCTACTCTTAACAAAATGAGATCAAGTAATGATATAATGAAGGATGATAGATGATACCCCTTCCCACCATTGAGTCTCAGTAAAGTTGTGGTGCTTTACTGAGACCTCCTATGGACAACTTGAGAGAACCAAAAGAATTGCGATGCACTGTTCTGCTTCACTCGCCCACACTCATGCACGTTCATGAACACTTAATGGTTAATAATCCACCATTATTACACATTAATAGTCGCCCAAACACGAATTTGAGGAAATAAAACAAAACCGCTAACATGACGCTTCAGATTCCCGCCAAGAAGTCCGTCTCAAGTGTCAATCAATCAACACATCGGAGTCGTTTATAGCATTATTCAGTATTTATTATTATTACCGTCACGTTGATGGTATGTAAAATATCGTCGACGCTGCGACGTTTTTATGACGTGACGCAGCGCAAGGGACCAATGGGGTCTCACCCTAATTATGCCCTAACTGCGCACCTGGCAGCCATGACCTACACTGAACTGTCACACCAAACTCAATGATAGGGGGGCGCCACCATCGTAGTTTCCAACATGGCAAAAATCGGAACCTGCGATCCGGTATTGGCGGTGGCGCCCCCTGTCAATTTCACGCGTGCGCGCGTGGGACAGTTCAGTGCATAGAGATGGATTAGAGGTGTATTGGGTCTTTAAATGGTTTGCCATTTCATTTTGTTGACTAACTAGACTCACTGATACCTTTTGGTATTAAACGAGTACATCAATGTCCTTTGGTATTATACCCGATGGTATTAAGTAACCTTTTTCATTAACAGTCGTAGATTTACCTTGTTTACTCGCAATTTATCGGATTTACCATATTTACTTGAAATAATGTATCGTATTTGCGGGTTACTTTAGCTCCTCCTCAGGGAAATTTTTGCTCAAAACAAAAAAGGATTTCATTTCCCACCTCTTCTTTCATAGTAATGTCGATAAACGACATGTATACCTACGTAATGCGACAGGGCAATGTTAAAAGTGTCTATTTTTAGTTGGTTACAAGATAATTTGCACAAAGTTGCTCTCTAGGGCTAAAGTAACCAGCATAGGTATAAGTACGGTAGTTTTGTTTAGTATCTACTTAATATCTTCCTACACACAATAAAATTAAGGTTTGAAAGTAGTGAATAAAAAGTTTTTGTAAGAAACTCTTCAAGCTCAATTTTTAGATGAAAGGTTTGGAAAATTCCGACATCTTACATCGACTTTAGCTAATTACTTATTATACCTAAAGTACCTACATATTTTATGTTGCGCAGGTAGTGTACATTACTGAGGATTTAGAATTTTAGGGGATCAAGCTGCTAAGAAAAGAAAGATTATTTCGCGCTTCTGACTTCTGAGGTCCCGGTTGTTTGAACCTAGTAACTATTTACACTTACGGCTCATTTTGAGCCTCATTAAAATGATTTATGTACAATAATCATGATTCTACTTATTACTTATCTCGCGCACTAAGTACCTACAGCTCACTCTTGGTTGGACTGGTCTACTTTTTAGCTTTTAGAAAGCCCATATAATGAATTATTATATTAATAAAAATAAGAACAAATTTAGGCTATCAAATAGTTTATTTATTACTTGAAATTTATTTTAACAACGCAATGAAATATTTTCTATCCATTACAGATATTCAATTAACAAAATAACTTACAGCTATAGATATTATGAACATTATTAACGATGTCCCTATTGTTGTGCTCCGCGTGGACAATGCTTAGCATGTAAGAGTGTGACCATGCATTTAAATTGAGGGTAACGTATACGGCGATAAAAAAATAATTGCGATACGAACCTGAAGGTTTTATAACATGGCATCTGCCTTTTAAAATAGGATCCATTTCAGTTTTATTGATTTCAAAATTAAAATACCCGAATAAAATAACTACCTACGTATTAAAGTAAAGAAGGAAAATGTTGGTCAAATCTCTAGCAATTGAAGCACCTAGTGCTTTCAGTAGTAATAATTTTATAAATTGTCTACATTTAATAGTTAAATAGATCGTCTTGCTAACGCATTATTAGGTATACTAAATGTAAATTGTGTTTAGATACCCTATTGTCTACCCGAATCGATATAAGTACCTTATGAAACGATAATGATAAACAATAAATTGAATTTTTGATTTATTTTTTTACAAATTACCTATCCCGTTACAAAAAATGAAGTCCCTACCTAATTAGCTTATAGAAGCGCATGTTTTATAAATAACTAAAAAGTTGGGTAATTATCAGGTAGTCACGATTACCAACTGCGATCCTTATGGAAGTGATTTAATCTTAACTAGACATTCGTTCCTAATATGTAGATTCTTAATGCACAATAATAAAAAATCTAATAGGCAACAGTAGGTCCCTTTGTGTATTAGGTATAGGTTAATAAAATGGTATAGGTAGACAAATCCAAGTGATGTGGCTATAGGCCGCACTAAAAAAACCAGGAGCTAATAATGTAAGGCCAAAATTGGTTCCATTTTATCGAAAATATACGCTATTTGCCTTGATTGATTGTCTAAAGTAAGTTGCGTTCTGAAAAGTCGCGTGTGTGTAGTTTCATTTAATAGAGATAATACATAGAGCCTATCTGCTGGCGTGCTCTATATTAAAAAGTAGTATCTATAATCTTAAAGGTATTTAATATTATGAATGTCAGGCAAATATTTACCCTGCTTATTTATTAAGAAACTTCAAGTTTTTGAAAAAATTGGTTCGATTGAAGGACGTACCTAAAATGAAGTACCCTAATAAGTTTGTAAATAGGTAAGTAGGTAGTATAATTTGTTCATTTTTGTTTCTGTTATGTAAAAGAAGATGTAAAAATCCGATTGGATGACAGGTTACCTGCGATGCGAAAAATAAACAAAAAATACAAATTATAAACGATTATGACATAGAAAATTGTTAGAGCTGCTTACTGACTTTTTAGTATTAATGCTTAATTATGTTTTTGTAATTGGTATTCTATAAACATTAGGTCGTATTAATTGCACATGACACTTACTTGAACCATTTGATGCATTATTATTATTTTGTATCATGCTAAAACAAAACTGAGTTTTGTTTATTATTGACATCTTAGTTAATTTTCAGATGTTGGTATTTATTTATCTAATTAAGGATATGCTTATATTAATTATTTCATTTGGTACGGTTATGTCAAGTGTTAAACTTTACTTAACTACTTAACACTTTAGGCACAATATTTATTGGAGGATATCATTAGATAATGTTGTATTTCTTTCATGCCTGACTGCCCGATCGCGTATTGAATGCAGTGGGTCCTAGGTTCACGTATGAATGTGATGGGACGCCCTTAGAATCCGTTGTCTCGTAAGTAACTCATGAGGACAATAAATCTTCTTACATCGAGCGTGATGAACTTTCACGAGTGCATTCAATTTATTTATGAGCCCAAAAGATGAGCCAATCCTCTAAGTCAAATATATAGGTAGGTAAATAAAAAGCTGTGATTAGGGCTATTCATCATTCGAATATATTTTTATTTTGGCTTACTTTTGAAATATCATTATCACCTATTTTATTTAACCTATTTTGTTATCATCATCATAAAGTGATATAACCTATTTACGGTCCCAATGCATCACACTTTACTTTAGTTCCAGTTTTCTTTCTGGGTAGAGGCATTTTTAAGTAGGTATTATATTATTATACAAGTACTTATTGTTTTAATAGTATAGATAAGTATAACATAAGATAATATTATATCTATTTCACTAAACAAAACAAATATGTAATGTAGTTATAGAGTATGACTTTATGGCATGGTTAATTAAAAAGATCCTCTGAAAAAACTATATTTGTATACCTACTAATAAGCCAATTGGCAATTGTGAAATCAGCAGTGACTGTAAGGACATAGAGTAAATATTCTCTTTTCTCAAAATATGTATGTCTTTCCAGCTTCCTAGGCTACACTCACACTTGACATATTCGTACCAAAGGAATTACAATCAAACAATATACTTTTATGGTCTTAAAATATTTACAACTTAATAAATATTAAATTATTATTTCTTATTACCTAGGTATATCAGAAGCCTCTATCACAAGATGTTCGATTATTTGAAATAGGAGTAGATTTTTTTTAACAATGAACTCGAGGATACATTATGTTGCTTCAACATCAGATTCACCTATCGTGGTGAACAGCAACTTCTTGAACTGTTGTCATCGCAACATTAGCTAAGTATGTCAACATGATGCAATAAACATTTATGACTATGACTATGACTCTACATTTAAGATTCTGAAATCTTAAGTCGAATTAGTCTTGGTATGTTTTCTTGAAGGAGTTTCATTTAAAAGTGTAATATAAGAGCTAATCGTTGTGTTACTAAGAAAAAAATATCTCAATCATAGTAATCCACGTGAAAACGATTGCGATAGATTCATTAGAATATCGTCATCCATTCACTACTTTCAATATAATCGAACAGTCATGATTTGAAACAGAACAAAAGGGGAATTCTCATAGCAACTTGTTATAGTGTCCAGTTCCTCCTGCGATTCTAATACCTACATAATATTAATTCTCTTAGTCATTATTTTCATTGTTGACGAGAAATACCCTTTTGATATTTTAAGCACCTATTAAATTAAACAAAAAATAAGCGTAATAATACTTGAAACTATCTATTTATATCGTAACTATTTTCGAGTCTTTGGTCTTTATTTTATAATATAAAACGAATGGAAATCGATGATACTTAGTTTACATTAACCATAATTATACTCGTTGTTTAACTATTTATTGGAGCAGCACGTAACACACATAACTAATCAATATACTCAACCACACTAAAACTAATGATTGCTCTTTGAATTACTTAAGCACCTATCTATTAATGTTTTTAAACGATATACATTATTTTTGATCGAGTTTGGACAGCGTTTTTGTGGTCTAGCATTGTGCGCAGGTTGTTGGGATCTGGAATCCCACCTCTATGGAGGTAGGATACTCATTCTGCATTTTGAAGTTTTAAATCTGGATTTAGATAATAGTTATAATAACGATATTGACGTTCTTAAATGTGCGATATTGTAAGGGTGTCCATAAGATGAAATCCGATATTGTTTCTCATTTGTTTCTACGTAATTTTGAATATTTTCAACCTAAATATCTTTCCGACACATTGTACGAGTTTAAGCAACTTATTAGTTTCAAAAATTCGTTGATGGTCAATTATTAAACAAACGAAAAATACTGTTATTATAATTCATAAGTAGGTAAGCACACAATAGAAGTAATAATTCATAGGCCATTATTCGTTGAAATTGCAATGACCTACATCGGGTAGGCACCTCGTTTACCAGTTAGTTTATTAGGTACTTACTTAACGAAATACCAAATCTGTTTATTAAGGTAGTCTTTGTGGTAGCATGCAGTTTTTTCAGCTTGTGTGAGTCAGATAATGATTTTTTAGTTAAAATACTTTCACTTTTAAAATTGTATTTACATTTACTTTTAATATAATGTTTAGGATCACAAGGGAGACAGCCCAGTCGTCGTCAGTCTAGCACTTTCTAGTCTTATTACACAATCGCAGAATTGTAGTACTGAGCAATTAGTCCACTGAAAATATAATTCACTGTATTTTATACCTAACAGGGTACATGAAAACAATGAAAAGTTATGTTTCTTACTTTTTTATTTTTCATTCTTTTCATTAAAGACATTACTGAAAAGCAATACGTCACATAGCTTGCCACGAACCGGTACCTCATTAGGAGGTAAGTGGTGGATAAAAATTAAAGAATATTTTGTTATTGATAGTCTTCTTAAGAAAAAGAGTCATAATATACGTATTGTACCTGCCTGCCATACCTAGGCTTAGGTATATAATTATCTTTTCTATTATATTATTACTGTCATCATCTCATATCAAATATGTACACTGCTGGATACCTTTACTCTTAATGTCAGCTATTTTACAGCGGTCTCCGCATTTAAAGTTTTTCCGTAACCACAAGATGCATCATGTACCCTATCAGGTCTATAAATTTTTCCATCCCTGACGTACGTTACAGTTTCTGGAATATAAAGTGCTGGTTTGACGTCGGCGTGCGCAAGTTTCACGCGTCTGGGTGCAGCAGGTGCAGGTCGACGGCGACGTCGCGGCGCTGCGCGCGCACGATGCGCGGCGCGTGCGCAGCGTCGCCGAGCAGCGCGGCGTCCTCGGCCAGCGAGTCGCCGGAGCCGTAGCCGCGCTCCTCGGCCGCGTCGGGCTCGGCCTCGCCCTCGCACCACGACGCGGAGCCCGTGCTGCCCGACCGAGACCCCACGCCCTCCGCCTCGGTCTCCACCTCCACGGAGCAGCTCGCGCACACCTCTGAAATCCGTCACACTTGATGTACCACTTTCCTTTCGTTTCGAACTTACCCACATTGTATTCAGGACTTGAATAATACTAACTTCTGTGGTTTTTACCGTTTAATAATGTCTAAAAGGGACCGAGCTGTGTAACGTAAAAATTATATCGTAAAAATAATTAGAAGACACTGTAATGGCGGAGGAGTTCTGCGTTTTATTACCCATATTTACTTGCCCAATAAAATACACGTTGGAAGTGTCTGGTTCATTTATCGTAGATACCTACATTACTTTTCTAAGAATCTATAAAAAATAAATTATGTTGTTCGGGGTTAACAAATTAGTTAGTTAGGTAAATATGTTTACATCGCTTTTATAAGTAGGTATACGGACTTTATATTCTACTAGGACTAGTTCAGAATCGGTTTTATAAGTCTACTAGCTCAGAAATCTTCCATATTAAAATATGTATTGATTACAAAATCCCAACACAGAATTGTATAAAACTAACAACTCAAACAAAAGTAGCCGCCGAGGCAGGCCGAGTTGGAGGTCTTAATTTTCTCGCCGGATTCGCACTAGCCCGAGAGCTTTTATTGATTTACCGATTCCTTTTTTATGGCGCTGGGATAGTAGTTAAGGGAAACAGATGTAGGTAGCAGCTTTATTTTTGTGACGGACCTATATAAAATACTGGGTTCCAGTATTTTCGCTTTTTCTGTAAAGTTTACTAATAAAACACCAATAAAATACATTGTCTTCATGCTTTTCGATTATTTTATACTACATATAATCAAACACCATACGTACGAGTAGGTACGAGTAAGTCCTTGTAGGGCTGTATTTCAGTGACAGATTTTACTAACAGAAGGAAAGGGTATCGCTTAATATTTATTTATCAGTAACATTTCTACATACTCATAAACGTTACTTCTACTTCACAAAACATGCTGAGAATGATAGGTGTTGAAAAAATTAAGAAAACGAATAATAGTTGAGTAAAATTAAGAAATAATTAAAGGTCAAGTTTAAAGTTGGAAGAAAAGTGTTTTATCTTTCTTGTTTGATTGATCAAAAATATCCTCGTGTTGTGGAGTAACGTTACTATAAAAATATGTAGGTATTTATGTTCAATAGCAATATCGCTTTTCTTCCACGTTAAATAAAATATAAAATATTTTACGTATGACTAACGGTAATGCATAACCTATTTCACTTTAAGGAAACATTCTTCTAATCGAAATGAGTAAAATTGCATGAATAATCATTTTAAAAGACAAGGCAATGAAGTTTTATAATCGTCATCATAGTAAGGCATGATTAATTTTTTTTCTGTAAAAATTGTTTCGAATTTAGGAAATTTTCTTCTGCGATGCAGTTTTACTAACTTGATCATTGTATGTATAAGCATTTAGGAGTATTGTAAAAGAATGTTTCTAAAAGTGAAATGTATGATTTGACTCATAGTTTGACTATTATGTAGGTACGAGTATAACTATCATTTCAGTAATGATTTACAAAATATATAAACCGCATTATTGTGATCGGAAGTTCCAAATTTTATTTAACGTGTAAATAAGACTATTATCAAATTATTGAATACGTAGTGTAGTATTGCAACTTCTCTTGTTTAATACAATAAAAATTCAAAAACAGAGATAGGCATACACGAAAGATGAAAAAATGTAGATGAGGAAAAACTAAATACAACACCTTTTTGGGCACATTACATGGGGAGGAATAAATATAAGGATAGGGACGATACGGGGTGGAAAAGAACCGCTATTATAATAACATTCCACACATCGATAGGGGAAGGAGAAGGACTCACGCAGCCGGCGGCGGCCGATTAGTATGGGGCTCTCCCAAGTTGGCGGTCAGAGAGAGGTCGACGACGAATAGTCTTCATAAGATGCTGCAATTTTGTAATATTCGCATATTTATACCTATGGCAACGACGTGTAATTGGTTAACTATCGCATAATTTACACGCTTCACATATAAAACAACTATTACAAGGTGAGTTAGGTATTCATATTTTTCATTGTCTCTACTGTGTTTTTACCATCGTGTTTGTGTGTTTACAATGCTACTGGTAGTCATTTATTTTTCATTGGTGTAATAAAAATTGTTAATGTTCGAAACGTGCGTGAAGGTGTGTGGCTATTATGTATGTGGTAACACACAATCATTTCCTACTATAATATACATTTATGTGAATCTGGAGTTAATTTGGGTAATGTTCATAGGTTGTCCTACTATTTTTTAACGTTTTGACTTTGAAATGTAGATTATAGGAAATTATCGTGTGTTTCCATTTTGTAAAAGGGTTAGTTGATAATTATCTGTGTTGAATATCATTCCAGAATGTTATTTTTATGATTTATGAGATTTTTAACATCATTAAATATTTACTAGAGCTAATCTAACTAAATGTAGAGTTCGAATGTCTATAACAAACTGAAATGAAATCATCCGTTGACTGTGTTTTTCTAATTAGTGTGAAATGATGCGATTGTTAAGTGAAATTCATGTGTACTAGAGATAAATGCTGGTAAATGAGAGTGCGAGCAACTATTCGAACCTGAGCTATCCGTCGCTAATCGCGGGGGAGTGTCCTCGCGGTCCGTCGGCACCACTATAACTACTTCGTCGTCTCGAGGTGACTCACCATTTCGACTCGATGAAGTTCTGAAAGTATTTTTTTTAAATTAGTTTCAGTCTGTTAAAGGTTTCTGCTAATACCGAAATATTCGGAAACACGAAGTGTTATGTATTTTTTGACGTTGAATAATGAGCTTCAATAAGACGAGTATGAAACCAACTCATAAGAGTGTTTATGTAAAACGAAATGCATTTCAGTTTCAGCCATTAATTTTGCTTTCAGTCTAGAATTAGTTCAGGCTGTAGCGAGGAGCTTTAGTGGTTACGTGGTTTTTCCAACCGCAAGGCACGTCGTACACTTGTTGTATCGTGCAACCAAGTTCATAAATAATATGAAAGTAGGCAACTATGTATGCTATGTATGTATATGGTTATTGAGACCCATCTTGTAGATTTTTAGTAATATACAAATTACTTAAAAGTACTTACTTTACAATGACTTTTTTGCGCATAAATCTGGTGCCGAGGTCGGAGTAGCCTCTGTTCATGGGCCTCTTGTGCGGCATGGGCGGCGCGGACGCCGGCGCGGGCGGCTCGAAGGTGCGCGACACGGGCGAGTTGGGCTCCGAGCACTGCTTGTCCGACAGCGACGGTCGCACGCGCAGCGCCAGCGCACCCTCGCTCGGAGCAATGCCCCCACCCCCACCTCCACTTTCACTGCTGTTCCCTAACCTCCTTGAAATTCTTCTATCCTCCTCGTATAATTCTAATAAATGATCCAACTTACTCTCTATATCGTCTACCTGAAATCAAAACACACACTTGGTCTAACTGTGTCATGCACTTTATTCATTTTTATTTACGTAATAAAAGATAGCACTTACTTGTCTTTCAATTTTAACTACTCTGGAAGCTAGACTGATTTTGGATGCATATACGTCTTTCGCTTTCGATCCTTGCTTACCAAGTATTTGATCTAATCTGTAAGGTATGAATCATATTTAGCATAATGAATACAAAACAGTAATTAAGAAACTAGGAATTAAAAATACAGGTTATCAAAGCAAATACTAATCAAGTTAATAGTTTACTTTGACGCTTTATTTTGTGTTTTAAGGTGAGATGTATTTACATTAACTCTATAAAATAATAAATAACACTAAATATTTACTTAAAACATTCGAACAACACGAAAACATTCCAGCCAGAACGTCAATTTACCCACAAAACATGGAAACAATAGAATCAGCATTCAAATAAGACTAATATCAACAATATTCAATTGTTGTTCGAAATAACTGTTTATTACGTCGGATACTATTTTAGCATCTGTAATTAATCATTATGACCAAAGTAGTTGAGCAATCATTGAATATCTAGCCAGATATTAATAATGCAAAATTACAAAGTAAAGTTGCTTAGGGCAAAGAGCATCTGCTTCTTATTATAAGGTAAGATATAAGTAGGTAGACAAAAAAGCAATTAAAAAAGGATATTATAACAATTAGTGGTAGTTTTAGCAGAAAATGCTCATTACTATGATCATGTTTATAGTTCAAATAACAATGTAGATACAACAAACAAATAACAGCCGGTAATTGTGATATGAATTTTGATATACATTTATGTATAATCGTAGGTATTTGCCTAGAAAATATAAAAGCATTGATGAGCACATCTGCTTTTGTAAGGTAATTAAATTATGTAACGACGTAATATGATAAAAATAATGCACATTAATTAAAATAAAGTGTACTAACTATATGTATAGATAGTGCCTACGTAGAGTTTAGCTGTCTCTACATAAATATACAATAAACATCCACTCGAACGGCTACAAAGCATGTGCATTGTGCAAACCGAGAAATCGTTTAAGAGAAGATGACACAGTAATCTTTAAAAAACAATGTTTGCCACATTTTTTGGTTTATTTTAATAAAAGATTTATTATCACGACTGTCTCTTCTCTCAGGTGTCAATAACAATACCATGCTGAATGAAGTAAAAATATGTTGTTACAATGAGAAGCCCGTGATGATGGAAAGGTCAGATGAACCTAAAGCTGTCTAAGAAATCAGTGCATTTACATCTAGTCTATTTTAATAATAAACAAAAAGCATGGCGGAGTTAGTGTCTAAAAGCATGATAGACTGAGATCTACCTTTTAAAGCTTTAAGATAATTTAATGTTATTATTTAACGTTAGTGGTTTACGAAAATTGATTGAAATTATTTGCACAGTTAATGCAAAATCGATAGGTAATGATCGTACTGTACTGCATTCCAACTTAGATATTCAGTTAACGAGCCACGAGTACCTACAAGCAATTTTGAACGAAAATCAACTATTAGTAAAATGCAAAGCTAACTGTAAGGTAGGCACGAGTAGGTAAGTCAGTGTCATTTGTGGAAGACTGGTATTGATTAACTTATGGCGTAGCTACTTACTGGAAAAGTTAATTTTCGTGATAAATTTAGTTTTATGCAAAAAACCCATTTATTTTTTAAGCAAACAGGTTTCACAGTAATAATGGCAAAAAATAAGTAAAATATTTAAGAAACACTTCTACAATACTATATCGACACATTTTACTATGGCATTGTCACAGAATTAAACATTGATACGAGAAACACCAATAAAAGTAGTTAAATATAATCTACATGAACAAACTATCAAATCCACAGGTACGGTCCAGTAATAATTTGTTTCTATTTATCTAGTTTTGACATTATTTGCCACCTGTTGCTGCCACTGTACCGGATATCACCCTACAAAGGCCAATTAATGAGTATATCATTAGGTTAGTGAATGAATTTTGGGTAAGGCTGACAGTGTTTTGTAGTTCAGCGTGGTAAGTGGCTTCCACAAGAGGCGAGCTGATGCAGGTGATGAAGCGGGTAGGGCGGAAGGCCGACGGTGCGGGCGCGCGCGCCCTCGTCTCGCCTCACCTGTACTGCAGGTTCTTGGTTCGGTTTAGCAGATCAGCGTGCCCCGAGGAGTATTGTTCTATCACGTCTTTCACGTCGTAAGGTTTCAACGCTTCTCTAAATCTCTTGCGTGCCACAAAATACTTGAGCTACACGGAAACAATACAATAGGTGGTTCATCAAAGCCAAACTAGTTTTGTGTCGTAATTTGTAATTATACATATTTATTCATATAATCAATGCCAAAATGAGATGACCTGATCGGATAAACGTTACTGCCAATTAAGATAAGACATGTTTATATCTGAAGACGATTAGGAACGCAATTCAATCCCATTCGCTGGCACTAGTCGGAATAACGTCGAATAGGCAACCATGCATACGGCTGGGGCACTTAACCTTATAAATAATTACTAGGTTTATAATTTATGGCGCTTTTATATAAATTTATGATAGTGATAAAGTACTGTGAACTTCACGTGAAGTAATGTAAGCAATTATTTACTACATTATCCAGGTATAAGAATCATTTCGATGTAAATGTTGTAACTAGTTGCTGCCTTCAAGTGAAGTTAACAGATTTTTAAATATATGCAATTAGGAATAGCATTGCACACACACTAGCTACATAAAGGGTAGATATTAGGTTGGATGCCAACTCGTCTACAGATCACATTGCAAGACATAGGTAGTAGGTACAGTCCAGACATAGGAAGGTAAAGAGCGCATAATAAGTAAATGTGCAAGTGAGTGAGGGATCGGGCTGGAGTACCTAGTCTGGACGTTTTTCACTCGGCCCAGCAGGTCGACATGCCCCGCGGAATATTGCTCAATTACATCCTTTACGTCGTATGGCTTTAGTGCTTCCTTAAACTTACGACGAGCCACAAAATATTTCATCTGTCAGAATTTTACAATACATACTTATTATAATGAACAACTAATCGATACCTACGTCTGTATATTAATTTATTTCTAATCCCATTACTTATTTTTAATAGCTTCAGCGATAGCACTTAAAATATGAGCTTTTCCGTAATTAATCCAACAGGAATGTACGAGTAAATTCACCATCGCATTAATATTATTTTCTTATTCAGGAGGTTCCCTGAATTTCTTATTGATATTGGAAGCCCATTGTAATTTGTAAGAACGTATTGACAACGATGTTGGCCGCTCTCCGACCTATTTTCAAGTGATTCGAACAAAGGTTAAAGTTCTAACCGATCCGAACATTACAAACAGTATAATTAATTCACGAGACCGCAATGCCTACCTCTTTAATTCGCTCTATTAAGCAGTTTAGTTGAGAATAATTTCGCACATTATGTTTGCATAACATGTTTTTAACACCTTACTTATGTTATGAAATGTGTTCATTAAGAATATAATAAGTTGGTACCTATTATTCATTTTTAAATAACCAAACCCAAATTGGCAGATCTAAGATTGTAGCAAAAAGTTACTACGCCGTAGTCTTGGGTCGTAGCAGTCGTAGACGTTGGTGCTACGCCGTAGCCGTAGTATAGCCCGACCAGGAACTTAAAAACCGTCGCCATGTTGCGGAAAACTAATGGTACTAATTTCTTTTAATGGCAACAGTAACTAAAAACTTCATTGACATGTCACCTTGCATGTCAGTCTATTGCTGTCAAAGTGTAAACAAACTTTATTTTAAATGTGCGCAGTTGATTTTGTGAATTAAATTGCTAAAATCTTTAAATTAATTTTTCTTTTTTTCTTTTTTTTTTGACTATAAAGTCGTGAAAGAAAAGTGGTTCACAATGTGTTAAAGTATTTGTCGAAGAGAAATACTAAGGGTTCGGACAATATTTTCATTGAATAATGTTTCCGACAAAGGTTGTCAAATTGACTGACATGTTTATCGTATAGTACAGTCCACTATGAAAATTTCTGTGGTTTGTTTCAACTACCTATTTTAAATTTTTTTTTTTTTTTTTTTTTTTTTTTTTATGTCTTCACAAATTTTTTTGTCATTTTCTAAGTGTTGAATTTTATGGAATTGGGAAAGAAGTACCGAGTTTGAAGCGTTCATGAGCAGACATTGCAGTTGAATATTCAAGTTCTGAATTTGATTATTGATGAATAATAAAATAAATCCTACTAGCTCGATTGATGGTTTCATTTAATTTATTTAAACCAGGTTACCTATAATAATACTTTTTCGTTAATTTATGAAAATATCAAATTAGCCCGTAATCCTGAATCCTGATACATAAACTTAGCCTATTAATTTAACACAGGTACGACTGTACTCAGTGTTGCACTATCAAATGCAATTGACGCGCCTCTATGCCAGGGTTTTTATGTTCCTGGTCAGGCTATACTGCGCCCTGCTGAGGTCTATTTTTATGTACGTCTACACTTTCTTTTAATATTTTTGTATGTATGTATATTCATACGAAAAATCTCATATAAAAAGCGCTTACTAAAGATGCGTATAGGTCACAGATTTTCAAATCAGTTATTTAACCTAAAGTTTACTTGGTATATTCAATATTTTTTATGTGCCGAGCCAAAAGTTAGAGGAGAACGAACGAATTTTATATGATGTTACGTGTATAATCTACACAATCATTCGTTAAACTTTTACATTCGATCCGGTTTGACGTTCTTGAAAAGGGATCAGAAAAACGAGGCTAACAAAAAATAATATAAAAGTATTTAAATTATTCGCGTTAGAGTACTAAATCTGTCTATTTTAGATTACGTTTCTTACTTACTGTACGGTACTAATTACTATACTTATTGTTATTATATCAAAAACATTTATAAATGTATAATCGATTGTTTCTCATATAAATATCGTACTAAACTAGTAAACATGTTGGTTTATTTTATGTTGTATTGAAAGTCATCGTGGCCTATTATTCCGAATTGAGATCAACTATTGTTTAAAAATATTCAATATTTGTTGTTGTAATGCTAAACAGGATGTATAAATATTTTGTACATACCTTCCTTATAAATCGAATGGCGGCTTTATGGCGCGGCGTTAACGTTACGCAACGCGGCTCTTCATCTTCGTCTGCACAGAAATAGCACATAAAACAGTAATACACATAACACAACAACTTGGCTGCAATGTTTTGAGATAAAAAAATGCAATTTAACTAAGCATTGTGTGTAAGACTTTTCTTATACTCTTGAAAATAACTTGTTATTGGCACTGTAATCAATGGAGTCTTGCCAGTCAGTTGCCAGAAAATAATAATTAAGCTGTTCTTTTTCTTTTCCTTTTTGATTTAATTTACATGTATACGTTTCTTTAGTTAATTATTACAAACAAACTAAGTACTTTTTCTGATAACTGACCTTCAATTATGACCTGTTTGGTATATTTTATGTGACTTATTGATGCATGATTATCATGGTGTGATTGCTTTTTATGTGCTGTGATGTCCAAAGTACGCTTACTGTGCAGTATCTTTCGGTAGCCCACGTCACAATAGATAAAGTTTATTTAGTATTCAGTTTAGGTAGTAGATTACAAAACTTTGTCATTGAAATAAACAAAAACATCACGTTGAACTTAGTTGTGTGTATGTAAATTTGTTATTGGGATCTCTGTCGACCTATGCAGGTTAATTTGCATGGGATTCGAGGGAAACTTTTCCTTTTATTATAGTAAAGTTTAAATGAGAGAAAAGCAAGTAAGTTTAAGATTTATAACAATAGCCATATTGAAAATTAGGATAACATAATTGTTAGGTCGTTTTCGGTAACGTAACAGTATTTTATTAGCTCACATTATAAAATAAATAAAAAAGCTCCTAAAAAAAAAGTGTAGGTACCCTTTATAACTTTCAAACATACCTATTTATTTAGTGTTTAGTAAACATATTTATTTATAAACACGTTGATAGTCGAGGACGGATAGACGTTGAAGTAATCTAGAGTGAAAATCTTAACTTGGCAAACACTGTGAATGACGTAACGTATTCTTCAGCACCGTGGCAATATTGATGACGGGTTAAATATGTAAGTATCTAAAGCATTAGATCAGGTTCCATGGCACCACTACCAATTAATGGAAGTCGTTATTAAATAATATAATAATATAGAAATTGGAATAAGCAAGCTTATCCGATTGGCCATGACTGACAAAAATCCGGTGGCCACTGCTGAATCTTGCAAGCCTACAACCAAATGCCCGCAATTCTATCTAGTTGCCTGATGGCTCGACGATCATAAGGCGGTTATTGCGGTAGACGATAGAAGGTCAGGAATATGTGCAGTTGACATCTCTTATGTTTTCAGAAGTTCTACCTTGCTGATAGTATACTGTTTTGTAGGTAAATCTCCATTTTGCATAGTTAAATACGATGGAGAGGAGATTTTCCAGAAAGTGCCGGGATGGAAATGCCATCGGCACTCAGGTACATTTTATAAGTTTAATCCTTTTATATTAAATTAAAAGATTCCTTAAAAATTGTCGTCATTCACAAATTATTTAAACAGTTTTCTAAAGCATCAGCTGTCATAAAAACAAAGTCAGACTGAAATCACTGTATCGTCCACATACCACAGTACCTACCTACCTTACATCCTGAATGATTAGTTTCTGATCATAATCTTTAGTATTATTCATAAATAGACAAAATACGCTCAGTTGTTAAATAAAAATAAATTAGATTGAATGTTTCCCGACATTATTTTTATCCTCAAGAAGCTGAGCCATATACGAATCTAAAATGAACTGACAAAAGCATATTTTGTAACTTTATAACTGGGTATGAATTTTTGGAAAGAGTCAGGAAATATGACATTCATTCATTGTTCTCTATTTTTGTTTGCGAGAGGATATGATTTTAAAACCTATCGCGGTTCCTTATGAAAATATTTCATTTAACACCTATTACTTAATTCATCTTTTTCTTTATTTGCCTGTAAGTATTTGAAGATGTTCTATAATAATATTTTTCCGTACCTACGATCTTTGAGACACATTTTATAGGAAGAGGCACCGCAACAAACACAGTGTCATGCCATGACTTGAAAAACATTAACTTCTAAAGTCGGGTAAAAACTAATTTATTATTCAAATAGCAGGTGCACGCCAAAATTAAATTATACTGAATGTCCATCACAAACATAAATAGCATCTAGTCTTAAGCTAGTTTAATCAAACTTTACTAAACTAACTCTTGAAGTTGAGATAAGTCTCAAAACGATGTTTACTTATGTATGTGGTTTAACAAGGTAGGTACTTTAGAAACAAGATTATTAATAATGGATGTAAAATGATGAGATAGTGATTACATAACTTTAACGATTTGTCATACATATGTTACGGTCAAAGTGATAAAAGTGAAAATTATGAATAATCGCCGGTTATTATGACTAATTACCGCATGATTTGGTAAATGTGATTAATATGAGGTCATTTATCCCAACTAATATTATAAATGCGAAAGTAACTCTGTCTGTCTGTCTGTCTGTTACGCTTTCCCGCTTAAACCTCGCAACCGATTTTGATGAAATTTGGCATAGAGATAGTTTGAGTCCCGGGAAAGAACATAGGATAGTTTTTATCCCGGTTTTTGAAACAGGGACGCGCGCGATAAAGTTTTTCTGTGACAGACAAAATTCCACGCGGGCGAAGCCGCGGGCGGAAAGCTAGTGTGTGTATAAAACTAAATAGGCGGCTTAGCACCTTAACCTATTTTTCACTTTAAATCAAAACATTATGTTATAGGCATCATGGAAAAGTAATATTATGCAAGAAACATTCCAAACTCATTATGCCAAATTATATTAATATATGATATCAAAACGTTCAAAAGTTTGGCTGTACACGACCACGTACACAAGATGTAATTTGTTAGTACTAAGGTTGAATTATTAAATAATCACTGTTAAATGTGATTAATTTATCACTTTTACCGCGACTGTCGGTAATTATTCATAATAACCGGTTATTATTAATAATGTTCAATTTATCACATTAACCGTAACACATACATTATATTAATTTCTTTATTTGTTGTAAGTATACCTTTTTAAAAATGTAACTATTTTTGTTCACGGCGCGTTGCGTAGGTACTAGACTAGGGTGTAATTCTATGCTCAGTATTGTGACTAAATAGTCGCTTAAGTGCAATTAATATTATCGAACGCAGGCAACATTTCAGTTGATATTTTCGGTCGTAGCATAAAATATGTCAGTATTTTTCAACGCATTTATTCAGTTTATCTTCTTAAGGTATAAAATGTTTCTTAATATGATATAGTTTCAATAGTTTCGTCATTAATTTATGAATTGTTTAATCGTTCATAAGTTCCTTAGTTGGCAAAGTCTCATTTCTACTAACTCACTAGTTGACTCGTGTTTCTGAAATTGAAGCGATTCGTGTGACTCTATCTACGTCCTATGGGACCTCTAAGATTAACTAAGGTGTACACACTTGCATATACATAATTCATTTAATATACTCCACACATTCATAATCATAAACCTATAGGATATAGGTATCAAGGGTCTTGGTTAACTTTTGGCAGATTGCATGCTTTATGAGTGTTAGTTACTACTGTGAATCTGTGAGCAAAATGTTTGTTATAAGAATTACTGATAATAAATTCGAGAGGTTTTTTTTATTTATTAAAACCATTCAATATACCTACATATTTTTAAATAGGTACACACTTATCATATTCATTTTTTCAGACATTATGCAATAAATGTATTACTATGAGTATGACTTGTGATGGATCATTCTTGAAAAGGCTGAAATTCGCCAAAAGATATTAGATTTGATTTATGACGAGGATCAAGGCATGGTAACAATCTTAAACTAAGTGTAAGTACTCGTATAATAACTTCTTACACATGATACAAAGATAGGTACATTGATGATTTTTAAAGAATAAAGTCTGAGTCATGGCTTAAAATAGCACTAATGACTAGTACTTAAGGTGGTTTTATGTCGAGACTAAGATCCGAGTGACCTAAAAATATTTGCATAATGGTAATACGAAATAATTTTGTTATATTTCAGAAGGCTTGTTAGTGACATCATCAAACTGCTATTAAACTACGACATTGCTTGTGCTTGTGCATACATTTTTGTACTCTTATTTCTAGCAATAATGCTGAAATAATTTGACTGTAAGAAGGAGGGATACCTAATCATGAGTTTTATACATCATGTTGGAGGTAGTATTCTATTTCTAAAAGATTCATGTACGTGAAGAGGTTTTTGATGGTTGAAGAAACTACGTTGTTAATTTAATTCAGTGATTATATTTAGACATACAGGCAAAATAAGTGTTTGAGTGATGTATTATACGATAGCTAGATAATCAATCCACACTATGTCGATACAAACATACACCTAAAGAAACTACTCAGAAGCCACAAGAAGAGCCAACAGACGGACAGGTTTCTAGGACGGAAATGCTATTTAGAGTTCACAAGACATGCCTCGGAGGCGTTCTCACATCTTACCGTCGGAGTTTTTCTTGGAGAGTGATGTCTCGGCCACCGAGTCCTCGCTGTGCGAAGGGTTGACGGGCCGCGGCCGCCCGACGCGGCCGGGGCGCCCCGTGGTCGCGCCTGCCAACCCACACAGCTCACTTCAACACCTGACTCAACCTCTCAACCCCGTACCTTTGGACCTAATATTTTCTGCATGCTTACTTTATGATACCTAAACCTAAAAAACTCAAGCTCACTTGTTGTAATTCATGATAAGAAGTAATGTTGTGCCCATTTGTGGACTTTTTGATTGGCTTTGATTGTTTTTTTTTCATTAAGTAGTTAATTATTGAATGGCGTGTAATGAATTCAAAACTCAATACTAATGTGCTTTTTTCAAATGTTGTAACTTTCCATTCCACAAAATACTGATAAACATATAGATAGGTATCTTTTACTATAAAAAACTGACATATTTTATCAAAACCAGTAGGACTATTATTGTTGAATTATTATTATGTGTAAAAAAGGCAGGCGGAAATCACTTTGTGGGACATATAATAGTGTGGAATGTGGATTCTATTCACGTCCGTACTCAAAAAAGCCAAACAGTACGTAAAATACATCAGACATTTTGTGAAATAGAAATACAAGCAACTGTTTGATGACCGTCGTAGCAAAAAATGAATATGTTGAAAAAACTGTTAACTTATTTTGAATGTTCAACTTCAGGCTCCGCTTTTCTTCTTAAGCCACGAATCCGCCTGTCTGCCTGTCAGTCTCTTGTTTTTGTAATGCAAATGCGTAGAGCTGAGTCTATTGAAGAAGGTCACGCCTTTTATTTGAATATCAAAACTGTTTCACTTACATCAGAAGTATATTATACTTTTAAGTTTAGCAAATGATCAATTTAATACAAAATTGCTTACGTTTTTACCAAGTATTACCGACATTAAATGGTATTTTCTGCGGATTACTTTATTAAACGCTTTTTGAAATGTCACTTGATGCAAAATGGCTTTGAATAATAAATTCGCCAGATGAAATTTACCCTGCCCTATAGCTTATGCTAAGTAGGATCCGTCTTTCATCTTGTTCCATATTACAGGGTTCTAGAAAAGATAATGGGTTGTTTTTATTTTTCGTTCTGATTTTCTTCGAGTAAATATAATACTTAATTTATTTAGATGAAATTGGTTATTTACACGAGATGAAAAAACCATAAAAAGATTTTTATATTATTATAAGTACCTATACTTATAATAATATATTCGGACTTCTTTAGTAGTTACTTATTCTTGTGGGATTCTTGTACTGCACTAATACACGGTCAATATATGCAGTAAACTACTAGCTCAACTTTAGGTTGCACTGAAGGAACACCTAAATAAGGAGGTCAATGCAGTGGTTGCCATTTAATGTCTCGACAAACTATCGATCGGATTTGTTATCTCTTTCTTGCTTAGGTGCAAACGCTCCTCAATAGCTTTTATTAAGCGTACAATTTAATAACAAAGCAAGCTATATGACTATTTCTTAGATAGGTATTTTAAGCAATTTCAGTGATTTTATTTAAGTTTGTTTTGCATTATAAGAAGAATGTACAAATCATTATTTTGTATAACAAAATAAATCAATATACTAGTCCATTAGTTACTTCATTCTTATTTATTACTATCATGGAGAGACTAATAAAAGATAAATGAGTAACTTCGATACTGTACTACAAACATTATATGATAGCAGGAAACTGACTGAGTTTTTATGACAGCACAAGTTGTTTACTTACATCAAAAGCTTTTCCTTTTGTTGTTTTTGTAGTCACGAAAGCCACAGAGGCTATCTAACTTTTATTAGATACAAATGTATTTGCCAAATAACAAGCTATTTTTTGACAAAAGATAATAAACACAAGATCTTATTTTAAGAAAGTTTATAATTCGGTGTAAACGAATGTTACGAGTATTCATTATCGAGTGAATTTTTTTTTTGAGTAGAACTAAATATGCCATTTGTCTTTTGTAAGACTGATATGGAAGTTCTAGGTTTCCTTTTTGTTTCATGTTCATTCACTTTTTTAATAAAAAGTTAACTGTGTTACAATTATTGATATGGTTTGAGTAGGGAGTTTGTGTTTCGAGCCGGAAGTTTCTTGAAAATGATTTATGATTACATTAAGTTATCAATGTACCTTTAGCGTCCATATAAGGAGATCAAAGGTAGTTTACCTATCGCGAGATGGAATCGTCTAGACTCGTTACTCGCTCTTTTGAGACGGGACGGAGAAAGCATAGTCGAGACGGGCACTAAAGTAATTTCCTTCTAAAAGTAGAGACCGTATGTTGAAATTTTCAACAAAATCTGCTTACGTTTAGAGAAATCTCTTATGAATATTTTATATGTGACTCTTCAAGCAGATGTTCCTAATATAGCAAAATAGTTTATGAAATGTTCGTTGTGTGTCACTGATATGGAGCTGAAAATATATAATTTGACTGTTTTATGTTTGTCAGTCCACATGTACATCTCTTGGTAGAGAAAAATTAGGTATTTGTTAATGTTACATGGCCCTACAGACAAAGGGAAGACAGGCGGACACCGACGTTCCGTTACATCAAAGTGATGTTCCGTGAATGTGAATTTGCAAGTATTGCTGCTAATATGTAATGTATTTCTTTGCAAATTTAAAATACCTGTTTCCTACATTACTGAGGGAAATCGATATTTTACAAGATTCCTATTAGCTAACTGGCATGCATAATAAAATAATGCAAAGCAGTGTAAAATATCATTTATTTTAGGTCAACCGAACTTAAAATACAAGCTTTGAACGAAGCCATTCCAGTAACTTTAGGTTCGCATATCGTCTCATGTATTACTCTGGAAATTCACTGTGTGAACCGGGCTCTATATGCTAAAACTCAGCTGTTGCAACTTCTGATACTTGTAATCATATTTCCATAGTCTACCTAAGCATTTATAATACGCGTAAGCCATCATTATTTATAGAAGCCACCTTGTCAAATGTACGTGAAGCTTCTGATTGCAAGAGGTATTGTAAATTATTTCGAAGCGGAATCTTATCTACGCGGGTGCATTTTATTTCAAAAAGTGAAAAATAGAAAGAAGTAGAAGGTAGGTAGAATGTCAGCAATCGTGTTTCGAGCTATGAACATAGCGATCGTCGCCGGAATCAGATCTCGTTCCGGACTCAATGCTACGTCATCAACATTACTCGTTTTCGTGTATTCACATATTTCTGGAAGTTTTTACTAAAAAGAATTAATAAGAAACGCAGCAGAAGTTTATCGACTGTAACTGGTCATGCCATAGTGCCGTCTAAAAGATGAAGAATAGAACCTTTAAAGCAGCTTTTCCAACAATGGAGTAGACAACACGCACGGTCCCCGCCCGACGTGCGAGCATCTACGGAACAGGGCACAGAACATCACACTCCGCTCCAGAGCACATCTACCAGGAATGCAAACTGTTATGGTTATAACGTACGTGTCGATATTCGAGTGCGCAGTATGTGATGTGATTGATGATGGTAATTTTCCCGACTACGATCGTTTACTCTGTCTATTCATTTCCAATATCCATCTTTGAAAAATTAAGTCAATTTCTTTATCTTCTCGTTCTCTGTTCCTTTTCGTATTCGGAAAATTAATGGAGTGCCATGTTTCCCGAGGAGTCCTTTATTCGACTTAGCTCTTCATTGTTGTTTCTGTGTTGTGTATTTTTGATATTAAAGCCAATTCGGTTTTACGACATTGAAGAAGGTAAGTATTCCTTTACTCAGATTTGTGTTGGTTTTAAAAAAGAAAAACAAAAACCGAAGTTTTTTGCCGACATGTGATCTGCACCGTTAAAAAAAATAAAAAGTATTTAGAATAATATGATGTAATTTATCAAAAGTAGGTTAAGTTTAATGCAATGAATTGAAGTGGGAATGTTACTAATCGCGTTTTAGTTTTGGAAAGTAAATGCACAGGTACGTCTCATAAACAAAACAGAACGAGTACAACACGTAACTGCTACGATTGCACACTAATACGTAAGGTGGCGGTGGGTAATGTGTGCAAACTGTGGGGTACGGTTGTGGTGGGCCTTACCGAGGTTCTCAGCGCTGGCGTTGACGTCGTAGCGGTGCGCCGCGGCCGGCTTGGAGTGCGGCGCGGGGGAGTGCAGGGAGGTGCTCTTGTGCCGCCGGATCGTCGGCAGCCGCGACACAAAAGACGCATTGTTCTTGAACGACGCACTCATCACCCTGCTGTCAATATACACACACTCGTCATTCTTCGTAGCGTTTTAAGACTCTCGACAAACATCCTTCTGTGTCAAAGGTACATTTTGGAATATGTTTATGGGACTATAGTAGTTTCTTTTTTTTCCGTTACTATATGTAGACCTTCATGGTTTCTGTATAGTACCTAAATGCATCAACTCTTCTTTATAGTGAAAACTTAATATAAATTACCTTGTTTGTGGGCTTGGAAGAGGAACTTGGTGAATTTTCCATGTGGCGACACTCATAGAGTGTTCATCCGCCGCATAGCATCGCCACAACGCTTGTATCAAAGTTGCAGCCGGTTGTCTTCTCCTTATCATATGTTTTTGTCGTTGCTGTTGTTGGACTTTCAAAGCGAACCCTGAACCTAAAATACCCTGGAAGTAATGCACGTGATAATAACAATAAAATCTGAGTGAAGTAACGTATTCAATAAGTGGTTCTCACAGCGGGAAGAGCAAAGAAGGAGATTCCGAGCAGCGCGCAAAAGGACGCTATGAATTTTCCCTGCCACGTCTGAGGCACCATGTCGCCGTACCCCACCGTGCACAGCGTGATCTGCAATATACCACTTACATTTAGATATTCACATAAATTCTTGTATTGATTGACTAATTATCTCACACTTGTTACATCTCTACATAAACACAAATAGTACTCACAACTCCCCACCATAGAGCTTCTGCGAAGTTTTTGAATTTGGTATCAGCGACATCTTTTTCAGCTAAATAAACTAAGAATGATGCAAATATCAACCCGAGGAATCCTATGTATAACGTAGTTATTAATTCCTGAAATAGAAAAAATATGTAAGAAAACAAGAAGAAATCAGGAAAAATGATTCGTAGCTAATATTCTTGTTATGATTTCCATGTAAAATGATTTGCAAAGATTTTCAGGATTAGTTAAAATTCTTTTCTGAATGCGTTTTGGTACATTAGGCAAATTGAATGCAGTAAAAGCCGTGATTTATAAAAATGAGCCGACCGACTTCGTGAAGGGAAGGACGAGCCACAGACAATAGGCGGGCTGATTTAAGATAATAATGTTTTACGAGCAGCACAACAACAAAATAAAGACAGCATTGAGTGACGTACAATCCAGCGTCGCCGACACTCTCCTTAATGGTGTTGAGGCCAAGTATCGATTTTTAGAATCCTGTGGCAAACATGCTAATTGTCCGTGTCTGAACTCCTAAGTAATGGGGTCAAATACACCCATTACTTAATAATGTAACATAATGTTTCTAGGGCACTCGATATATTTTGAATAACTCACGCCGCATTGCACTTCGTTGAGAATGAAGCTCGTAAAATATTAATGACTAGCGGCCGCCCGCGACTTCGTACGCGTGGATCCCGTTTTACCCCCTTCATCTATGTATCTTACGCGGTTTAGATTTTTTCATACAATTTTTTTTCCCGCTAACTCCCGTTCCGGTGGGAATTTTGCAATATCCTGTTGTAACTAAGCTTTAAATTTACTAAGGTACCTGCATGCCAAATTTCAAGCGTCTATATTACGCGGTTTAGATTTTTTCATACAAATGTTTTTTCCCGCTAACTCCCGTTCCCGTGGGAATTTTGCAATATCCTGTTGTAACTAAGCTTTAAATTTACTAAGGTACCTGCATGCCAAATTTCAAGCGTCTATCTTACGCGGTTTAGAGTTTTTCATACAAATGTTTTTTCCAGCTAACTCCCGTTCCCGTGGGAATTTTGCAATATCCTGTTGTAACTAAGCTTTGAGTTTACTAAGGTACCTGCATGCCAAATTTCAAGCGTCTAACTTAAGCGGTTTAGATTTTTCATACAAAAGGATTTTCCCGCTAATTCCCGTTCCCGTGGGCATTCTTAAGTATCCTATAACCTGCCCAGGAGTATGAAGAATAATTGTACCAAGTTTCGTTAAAATCCGTCGAGTAGTTTTTGTTTCTATAAGGAACATACAGACAGACAGACAGACAGACAGACAGACAGACAGACAGACAGACAAAAATTTTACTGATTGCATTTTTGGCATCAGTATCGATCACTAATCACCCCCTGATAGTTATTTTGAAAATATATTTCATGTACAGAATTGACCTCTCTACAGATTTATTATAAGTATAGATGTAATTTTACGTGCCAATGGGGCTTCTTGTAATTAAAACCATAATTAACTTGGCAACATAATTTATTCATTAATTAAATATTGTACATACTTCATTGAGTTCACTTGTTTGTCCTATGATCTTTCCAAAGTTTATTCACCGACTATTTGTCATTTAAATCTTGTGCCCAGCATTTTATTAATACTGAGATTGGTAGTACCTACTATCTTAGAAATGCAATGTAGGGTCTACATAACATAAACGCACACGACGTTTTATTAAGCATCGCGGCATCGTAAAGATATAAACGTATGATATCAAATACCAATACTAGTAGATAAGAATATCTACGATTAAAAAATACCTAGCACATGGAAAACTCCAGCTACATTTTTCATTTCCCACTGCAGGTGGCGAAGGACTGCGGTCGCGGTCTTTCGCTCTGCATTGTGATCATGCAACTTTAACATGGACCGATCGCAGTAGATATTGAGTCACGCCTCGTGTTGTTGTACCTACCTATTTTGTCGGAGGAAATTGCGGCCCGCTTTGCTTACTCAGCAGCGTTATGCAAGAGTCAAACTTTGCGTTAACAGGCGTTCGGACAATAAAGACGAAGGTGGCGTGGGAGGTGGGGGCTATTGGTACACTATAAATCGCAACTATAGACTGGACTGACGTAAAATGTTTTTAAATATTATGTTGACGTTGCGCTTGCGTAACATATTGTTTTATTATTTTGCTCTATAATACTATATCTATGAAACAAAATTGACTATAGCATTATGGCATGTGCGTTGGAGAAGGGACTAATTAATTATTAAAAGATAAATCCACTGCTTATACATTTTTAAGATATGAACACTTTGAATTATATTTATTAGACAAGTTTAGAATTTCCCATTTTACATTCAAAATATTACTGCTAAGAAGATGTAGAAAAATTGTGCATGTTATTATTTAACGATAACTACATAGATTGCTTCCATTAATCATTACATTCAAAAATAGTTAACAGATGGTTTTCTGTTCAACATAAATCAGTAAAGGAATAAATCAGTTAACAATGAACATCTGTTTTTACAATATTCAACGTCTATGGTCCGTAATTATTAATAAATGCATATCAAATAAAGACTGGTAGTTCATCATTTTACTCGTACTTGTTTTATATTCTTATTCTATGGAAACATGATATTTCAAACCATCTTTTTAACGTAAATTATAAGCATTATCACGTCCGAGCTCTTGGGCCATTTGATAAATGGTGAAATAAGTAACAACAAAGCATTAACTGTTTAGATGACAGTTATGATTTCGGTTCTGACAGCTTTTAAGATGATTAATCTTATCGATTTGGAAATGTAATAACACAAATTAAATGGCATTTAACTTGGTGAGTTAATGAAGGACTTGCTCGGGCATGGCAATTTCAGGATGATAGGGGGCCTTAGTGGTCGTTGCCACTTGCGTTGCGCCTACCTACTAGCAGGCTGCTAATTGTTTCGCGTTAAATTGAAAACTACACAAAGTAAGTATATTGTTTATGTGCGTCAAATAACATCCTTGGTATTGGTTTAACAATGATCTGTATAGTTGGAGCTAATTGTTATTTTAATAACATTAGATTTTCCAGCAATTAATGATCGTGCTTCGAGGTAATCAGGTACTTATTAAAATTGTAACATGCAGTGACCCAATAGGCTCTCGACAATGCGATTTAATATAAAATCCATTTATATTTTCAGCAGAGCGGCCCTCGTGAGTGATGCAATCATTCACACGTGGTGTGCCTAATTGCAAATTTATCGATCAAACAGTTTGACCTTTCGAAACACCTTGTATACTCATTCATACGGCAGTTGAAAATAGACTAAGCAATATTAACAAAGTTATAAAAAACTCGTTAAAAGATTTTTGTTTAGTATAAAAATCAATTTAAGACGTTCAGAAATACCTACTTGAGACTTAAATTTTAATGCATTTTGTTGAAACCATAAAAATATCAGTTTAAAAGGCATATCTAATAAATATTGATTTGTATTTCATGTGCGAGCTATAGTTGCTGGAAAGTAATATGTCCGAATGAAGGGTTGCCTAAGGACACAATGCCGCGTGTTAGTGCACGTCGCACGGACTCGGACTAAGTAGATTAAGGTTCCGTCCGCAATTCCGTTGTCGTGACCTAGATATGTAAATTTCTTGAAAAACGTTCCAGTTCCTTTAGCACTTATCAAGCAAGCTTCATAAATTACTCCTCCAGATAGTTGAGCAGGCGTTGCGGTTAATGAAATTGTGTAAAAAGAAACTTGGACAACGTAACGACCACTACGTTATGAATAAGTTTTTGCTACGCTTTTTACCGTTTTAAGCTCTATTGACATTTACTCGTACTTTGAAAGTGTTTTTTCAGCTTTGTGTATGTGTACCCCATGACTTTTTTCCTTATATTTATCATTAAGTACACCTCGTAAGTATACAGAAACGCGAATAGCAAATCATATTTTTAATTATAAAGTAAGGACTTCCTTTGAGAAAATCTTTCTGGCTTAAATATTTAAGGTAATTTTCTTCTTCAAGGCTCGTAGTCGTACCTTTGACTCGCTTCGTATCCTACCAAAATCAATTATTAATGAGAATAATTTTACTAAAATTTGGACTCAATTATTTCAGACTAGTAGCGATACTTGACTTTATCTTGATGAATTTAATTAATAATACCCCGTTAAGTTTTTAAACTTTTTCGTTTGTAAATTAACTGTAGCGTAACAACTGAATAATTAAAGCAGTAACTAGTGCAAAAGTGCAAATTAAAATGAGTAAGGTGTGAAGATTTCAATCTTTTCTCTAAACTTTACTCGTAATAAATAACTTTGACCAGATTGCACATACCTATCTATTAGCTTAGTTTCGAATTGTTCAAATGCAGTATGTATTTCTTGGGTATTGTTTGAGTTCGTTTTAGTTCAGTGAAACAAAGCACACAGTAACTATATTTAGTATACCTAACGGTTTCCGACCCTTGTTGTTCGAGTACTCTGCTCGTACTTGAAGAGTTGGTGACTTCCTATACATATAACATATACTGTAAGTTATTGGTTAGATTAATGTCAAAATTATTGTTTGACATACCCATATTTTAATAGTTTGCTTTGCCAACAACACGTTTTAGTATACGGCCGTATACTCGGTCATTAAGATGAATACTGGTCGATATAAAATGGAACTGAAATAAGATTTGAGTATGGAAATAAATGTGATTAATTATTTTGATGGTTTGAGTAACCATCCCCCATCCAATGTTCTAAGTGACTACCTACTTAAGATGTTGCTATGAGATTGTTCTGGATAACTGGCCTTAAATATGTATTTAGCAATATCCTACGGCTTGTCAAACGAATTTGAAACTCAAATGTTTCGACTGCGTCAGATGGCAATTAAACCTATAAAATTTTCAGCTTGTATGTAACATTTCAGCCCAAGATTTCGGCTACTAAGTAGGGTTTAGTTTGTTTTCGAATTCGACATGTTTTTGTGAATATGACGATGTTATGAGAGCTTTCAAGGAAATCTGCCCACATGGAATTAATCTAGTCACTTCAGGCTATGACACTACGAGTAATGCATGAAATATGTCATCCGCCACGACTTGTGGCAGCCTAATGTGTGGCAGCGCTTATAGCAGAAGCTTATTAGCGGTTTTGGCTTGACGGTAATACAAAATAGGGTCACCATTCGCTCCAATTTGTAAGTAAGTAAAATGTTTGCTTTGTTCAGTTTTTTTACTTATTCGTTAGGAGATTGAAAAATTACACAACCCGTGCTCGCACACGGTATACCTATCTCTGTAATACTCACGTTGAGAGCAATTTGTTTTTATTTAGTCGTTACAATCTACTACCGGTCTAGTCGTTCCTAATTATTCGCTTTTTGTCAGAACTTTCAAATTTTGCAGATGGTTGCTACTAAGAGTATCAACGAATTTCGAGTCTGTCAAGGTCTTGTGTTAGTTATATTTGCATTAATAATGCCAGAAAGAGTTACATAGATAGTCGCAATGATATAAATAGTATAGTAAGCTGATTTTCATTAAAAGGGTCAAACAATTAATAGGTCTGTAACATAACATAAGCATCTGGCTCGTCCTTCCCAGAAAAGTCGATATGTTTGCCAAATGTCAATGAACTTACCTGCCGATGTGCGTATACGACGGAGCCGAGCAGTTTCCAGGTGCCGCCGCGCCGGTCCATGCGCACCATGCGCAGGATTTGGAAGAAGCGCAGCCCGCGCAGCGCCGACGCCGCGAACACCTGCCCCGACGAGCCCATGCCCAGCACCACTAGAGACGCCAGGATCGTGGTCACATCTGAACAAAGTATTATTCGATCAAATAAACGTATCGATAGATACTTTGCACTTATTTACTAAAGTATTTCAATGCAAAGGATTGATTTCAGGAATTTAAACTGCCCTCGATCTACTTTAATTAAAACGTAAAAAAGGCATAACTTTTATTAAATCTTCTCTTTACTTAAAATAAACACTGTCATTTGATTGTGCTGCTGCTGCTGCTCTCTGCGTTGCCGGAACTAAGTAGGTATAGATTTAAGTTAGGTATCATTGTTACAGCAGAAGAAAAGTTTGTGTCGGAAACTTACTCGGATTGTCTTTAACAGAGATTGATATAATACTTATAAGTTGAAAAAGTAGATAAAAATTTTGACTCTACAATTTATCGATGGTACGCGTGGTAGAAGTACAGTATTAATTGTAGGTAGAAATTTTCATCTGTATTATTGAGCATAAAAACAGTTTGTAAATATGTAGAGTCAGATAATAAATCACAAGAGTTTTACTCAAATAGCGCTTCATTCATTGAATTCAAAGAGAATGGAAATTATATTACTGAGCTCATATCGAATAAATGTACTTATTTCGTATTTCCTGGGAACGTATCCAAGTTACTTTGATCAAAGCATACAAGTAGTAGGCATTCAAATATCATATTCATCGCAAAGCCACCGATAGATTTTCCTCCTGTATTTAAAAGATTCTTAGAATATAATAGGCAAATCAATTGAAATAAAAGAACCTCGTATGTTATTTTTACTTTATATTTATTTGATTTGGTATAAAAAAAAACAATCAGCGCTTTTGAAAAATTTGATATAATAACGTTTGAAAAGATTTTCGTGAAACACAAAAACCTAAGTGAATCTTAATCGTACGTACCTATTGAATGTAAAAAAGTAGGTGTTTAAAATAATCCTGTCGTTGGAATTAGTAATATTATTAAATAACAGCTTACACTTCTTTTTAATCCTATGAATATCTACCAAGGTGAAATTTTGGTTGGTGTGTGTACTTCCAAAAATAGCCTTATTTGATATTCAGCTACCTACCTAATTGCCTTAACGGTCGCAACGCCACGGCTGCAGGCACACTTTTCATTCGCGTCACACGCCAAACGAGCGAAAAGTGGAAAGAAGTGACACATTAATAATGGAAGGGCGGTTGAATAATTTGGGTAGGTTCATTTTATTGTCCCCAGTAGGAATATCGTGCGGCTATGTTTGGCGGTTAGTACGGTCTCGGGCGGGCCGGCTCCCCAGAGAGTGAAATGGCGGTGGCACGAAACTAGTGCCAGGGGAAGGAGGCCCAAATGCGAAGGTCAAAGCAGATTGCTCGCACCTGAAATAGGGTCACTTCGTCACGGTTTATAGACGGAACGTGACTTTTACTTGGAAATGCTGAGGATGAAAGTACTGTTGGATGCGAATCTACAGCACCTAATATTTCGCCTCATACCAGCTTTATGATATTTGTTTCGCTATCCCTGTCACGGTATAAGACAGTTCATGTCGTTTGTTCATATTGTGTAAGATTTTGCCGTCAATAAACACGCAATACGATGCTATAAACTTTTTATAAACTCACTTTATTTTGGTAAATGTTGCGAATTAAAGATTCGTTCAATGCGAAAGTTCATCTCGAATGAATCGCGTATATGATAGGTACACATACGAGTAGGTATATATTCCATAAACCTCCTAAAATACAGGGTATCAGATACATTACATATGATAAATAAGTAACACCACCCATAAACCGGTAGTAGATTGTAACCGTTTTTAAACAAATTAATTTATTATCATACCGGCCGTTTGGCTTAAGCTTGTAGAAATAATTAGGTTAGAAAAGCCCATTTAAAATTGTTTTGGGATGTTAAAATTACTTAGTTAAAGAATGTTCTTTTTTTAGGTTTACGAGTTGACTATTATTTATATTAACGTAATTAAGTATTTACTTACCGATTATACAAAAAGGCCGCCTCAAAAACTTGAGGCGACCTATTGAGCCTTGATATCGTGACCTGCATCCTGATGACCACAACCTGTGGAATAACACGCAATGTCAGTTATCCTTCGATCAATTCGCCGCCACAAAGGACGGGAAAGAAAACTTATTAAAATACCTTATTACTTTCTAATTTCCGAGTCAGAGGAAAAGTAATTGAAAAAGAGTAATAGAAATCACCTTTCAATATTGGATAAGGAATTTCATTATGAAGGTAAAAAAATCTCTCTCCGCTTAATTTTCATGAAATTACTATGATGATTAAAAGCTGGTTTTTATTTGAAATTGCGTTGGTAAAATTTAACAGAATTTTAGAACATTGATTTTATTCATCTAAAGAAAGAACTAGAATCACAAATTAAACTGCTAGAATTTTGAACACTCAAACGCTTTTAATACCTACTCGGACAAACGACCTGATGACAAACATACTTCAATTCCTGGTCTATCATTAATTTATATTAAAAGGAGCAATTTAACATTAAAAAGTTAACTCACTGTCTTAGCAAACCTGTACAAACAAAAAGTTCTTTCTAGTTTTGATTAGTTCATCAAGGTTGTTCGTGTTAAATATGTAGGTAGGTGTACAGAAAGGTAAACGAACAGATTAAATACATCCATACACTGTAAACCAACAGTCGCAGCCGGATTTATTATATTAACTAAAAGTTTGATGTTCGTAGTTTAAATATTTACATTAGACACAGTTTATGAACACATCTAGACAGTATTAAGATACATTAAACGTCTTCAGAATTACTTGAATGTCAAATTATAGGATAGTTAGGTAGTGATATGGATAGTGACTGCTATTAAGATTTAGTTATAAATAACCTCTTTAGACACAAGTGTGTAAATGCTAAAGGAAACCACATAAGGATATTCAAGTTAATCCTTTACTGACTTTAAATTCAGTAGTTTTACTACACCAACAAAACGTGGTTTTATGAAAACTATGGAGTGTATTTAGGCCAGTAGAATTAAACACAAAAATGAATTAAATCGGAAATAATTCCAACTAAAGATTTTAGTGTTTTAATGGCTTCATTAGTTGCCCATAAAGATTCTCCTAGGTTTTCGACTTCGACGGAGTTGTGCTTAAGTGGTGGGGGCCCTCGAAAGGGACGCTTTTTCGGTTTTCCGGTTATACCGCGTGAAGGACTTACCCTATCGAAAAGTGGTCTTCCTGACGGTTGAAGGGCATTTAATCCAATGGCTCGTTACCCGCAGGCTTCCAAGTCTTGAAAAGGAGCGCCTCAACTAGTGTAACCCTATCAAGGCTTACGAGCTGGATGCGCCTATCCTTGTTCGTCCCAGCCGTTCCTTAACTGCGGTTGCTGCACCTCTTCCTGGCACTCACCTGATCAACTCTGTGTTACCTACTGTGGCTATCCCTCTTCCTTGTATCCTCCTGCACGACTACGTTTCCTAGCAGTATGCCTGGTCTAAGGTTCGACGCCAAAAATCAACAACAACAAGTTCATATTAAAACGCTGAAGAGTTTTTTGTTTGTTTGAAAGCGCTTATCTCAAGAATTACTAGTTTGATTGAAATAATTATTTTTGTGTTGAATAGCTTATAAATTGAGGAAGGCTATAGGATATATACAATCACTCTACGACTAACAGAGGCGAAGCAGTAAAGAAAAATTTTGCAAGCACGGAAAATAGTATTTAACCTCCTGGGGCCCGGGAATTATTTTTATCGTGAATTCATATGAAAACTATCCAAATAGTATTAATAAATGATATAATTATCTTGAAAAATAAAATAAAAAAATTTATCTGGAAAACGGCAATTTTCTCAATGTCATATATTTACGACATCGGTTCCCAATGTCAACGACTTTTTTATTTCATGTACAGGATGTCCCGTAATAAATAGCACAAAATTAATTCCTAGTTAAGTTTCTTGACTATCTTCAACGAATTTGAATCGATTTTTGAAATATATTGAGATGCCAAAATTTTTTTTTAAATATTTTTTCTGCCTGTACTTACTTTTTTCTATGCAGTGGATGCAAATATTGATATTTTTTAAGTACCTTTTCGTTAAAATGTAGCTAGATAGATTCTTTATCAAGTTTTATGTCATTTTTGGGCAATAACATTGCATCTCTATTTTTTTTTTTAAATAGTATTTCAAAATTTTATTGCATTTCATATGGATGACTCAAATTAAAAAATCCTCGTGATAAAAAAATGCATCACACCAATGTGTAATTAACATTAAGTGATGTAGATAAGGTCAATAGCAATAAAAAAATAAAAAATAATTTGATTAAGTGCTTAATGAAATTATTTTAATTTCATAAAAAAAAACAAAGTGACTTGAGGTGTTGATAATACTTCTGGGCCGACTTTACCAGTAAAATCGAGTTTTGAGTGTTCTAATATGTTATGTTCGCATATATCTACCTAAACAAATAAGAAAATAATATCAGATTGTATGCTATTTAATAGAAAATGTATAATGTCATACAGGTATTACACTGGGCTCTGTCAGTTTACACTAGTAATTGGGACCTCATGTAATACCTGTATGACATTCAGAATTCACCATGGTTTTCGTAGTTTTCATACGTATTTCCACAATCAGTGATACTCAGATAATAAAACAGTTCAAATCCCAAAACGAATAATAACAAAGGCTTATAGAAATCATTCATATTTTAGTAAAAATTTCATTATTACTAACCACTCGTTCCAGGTCGCGGCGCCGTCGCTAGTTCAATTAAAGATAAAAAAATATAAATGTCACTTCACTAGCCAATCACAGCTAAGAATGATGGACAGATGCACCATCTAACTAATTAACGTAAAAGTTCTGGTAAATTTCAACAGATAGCGTTGATTTATATTTTTTTGTTTTATGTAATAAATATATGACGCCAGGCCCCAGGAGGTTAAACTATTTTCACGCGTACGAAGTTGATTTTGTGGCGTCGAACCTTGGACCAGGCATATGGCTAAGCAATGCAATCGTACAGGAGGGTACAAGGAAGAGGGGCAGTCACATTAGGTAACACAGAGTCTTTCAGGAGAGTGCCAGGAAGAGGTGCAGCAACCGCAGTTAAGGAACGGCTGGGACGAACAAGGATAAACTAATCCAACTCGTGAGCCTTGACAGGGATACGCTGGTTAAGGCGACCCTTTACAAGGCTTGGGAGCCTACGGGTGACGAGCTATTGGACGTGGAGAGGGTCATTAATTATACACATATTTTCTACTTTGCCGAACATTTGCACGAGAACGGTTTGTCCAAAACGTATGAATTTGGTCTTATTTAATGCAGGATTAAATGCCCTTCAACCGTCAGGAAGACCACTTTTCGATAGGGTAAGTCCTTCACGCGGTATAACCGGAAAACCTAAAAAGCGCCCCTTTCGGGGGCCCCCACCACTTAAGCACAACTCCGTTGAAGTCGAAAACCTAGGAGAGTCTTAATGGGCAACCAATGAAGCCATTAAAGCAATAAAATCTTTTGTAGGAATTATTTCCGATTTAAAATCTAATTCTACTGGACTAATTATATAAAATTTAGTCCTTATTAATTCCTTCTGTCGAGTTCTATTTCGTATTGAGTGTGTAACTTAGCAGTGGGACACGAATTCTCGCTTTGGCAGACCACGCGGCGGCTTGCGGTGCGGCCGGGAAATAGGATCATTACACGGGGCGGCTTCAGCTTTGACTGCGCTCGCAAATACAGACGCTTTGTAAAGCCGGCTGAGTAGTAGCCACTATTATTATTTAATTTTATTTTTAGTGTCTCGAATCCAGTCTATTTTAAAAGAGGCCAAACGGCCGGACTCTTGAAATGAGTCAAAATTGTGCAACTTCTTGAAATTATATTTTTAGAACTGACATGACACATAATTAGCTATGCAAGTTTTTTTTTTTTTTTTTTTTTTAAATGTAGCAAACATTTTGTTGAATAACTCAGAAGTGTTATTTCAAACTTATCATATTTGACATTAATGGCGAGTAGAAGGTATTCGTATACCTACTCGTAAAATAACTTATTTTTAATGTTAATGGGATACCTCTTTCTAGATAAAATAATTATTTACAATCAATTTCAAGACTACGTCTACTTCTTGCCGTCTGTTTTAGAGGAACGTTTAGTTCAGTAACTGTATTTATTCGGCGTGTAAATGAAATAAATAAATAATGTTGTGTAAGCCTGTTGAAGCGAAGCAATCCGTCTACATTGAGTGACGAATCACTTCACGCGAAAGCTCTCGGAGCTTATCTACGAGTGCTCACTGTTTGCGCTCTACGAGTAGGTATACTAGGTAGGTACCTACGTATAATTTCAGCCCACGCGGTAGGATCACCATGCGCGAAAAAATTGATTAGGATTGGTATTTTAATAAATTGTAGATATAATGTAGCCCAAGCCTTATTCGGATTTTTGTTACTTTCCTTTGTCAACATTAAAAAAAACTTGATGCGGTTTTATTTCGCTCCATTTCTTGCAGTCCCACTGGAAGGCGTAACGTTATTTTAAAAATACTACCCGAATAACGTATGGAATGTCAATGTCAATTATTCCATAATTTGTAAGTAAAACAATGATGAAAAATGCAATTTTATCCATAGTGCGTTTTTAAAACTGTAGGTAGAGCGTATATTAAAAAGCTCTTGCAAAAAGACAAGGCGGTCGCTGCCCGCACAAACTACTACCGCATTTATACCATAACGTATAAGATGTTTATGATAAAACTGGCACGCGCGTTTGTGTAGGTGTACGGGCATTCCGTTTGGGCCAATTCCCTTAATCTTTAGTTATTGAGTGATTTCCAAGGACATAAAGTATTAAAAAAAAGTCATTCAAGAATTTATGGCGTATGTTATATGTGAAAGTTGTAACGAGTTTTAGAATCTTCTATTGAGCGATTTTAAATAATACAAACTCGTATGTTAGTACTAACCTTAGAAAGAACTCTATTGCGAACCAAATGACTACAACAGTCTCCATGTAGAACAGCACAATGCCAGCCTTCGCTTCGTACTCCTCAATAGTGGAGAACACTGACAGCGACAAACACATGAACACCATCAGAAACCTGCAAACATTAAGTGCTTAGAACGTCTAAGATAATGTTGTTAGAAAAAATAATTAGTGAAAGTTCTGCGAACTCGTTTGATGGGTGCTACTCCACAGGCCAATTAAGCTTTAATAAGCCCAGCCTATAAGACTGAGAAATTAATCCCTAACTTTTGAACCCGTAGGGGGCTCGACGCAAAGTCAATATATTCGAGAGCGACCCGCCTTAATTCAGTTTGCGGTTCCTTGGAGGTTGAATACGCAATTAAACATTCAATTAGAATATATATACTTAACTAAATATTTGTTCCCAGAAATGATCGCTAGATTCTGGCATAATATTATGTTTATGTGTGCCGCTTTGCATCCAGACAAATCAAACACACGTGTTCAATTAATGTTTGAGCGGGAGGCGCTCGAAATAACTTTCCTTGAAGATATTGCTTGCGAACAATAGTTATTTCGTGTCTTCGAATTTGTCGTAAAGTTGAGCAGGCATAAAATTCACAGACGAAAAGGGTTGGGACAGCTTTACCAATTGGACCAATAACTGTTTACCTGGGAAAGTTTTGAATGGAAAAACCTTTCTATCCTGTACGATTTCTGTAGAGAAAATGTAATGGGCGGAAACAGTCAATACTTTAGGACCATGATAATTAATTTTTTTTTTTATATTTCAATTAACTATAAGCTAAGAAAATAAGACAAATAGTACGCCAATCATCTGGCGAAATAATATGTGAAATAGTTTTAAAAGTTTAAAGTTTAACGTTAGGAAATATGTACATATAAAGAAACGAAGAGAAGAAGAAACTAAAGTCACCATGCATCGGTTAAGTTTTATTACTACTTTCAGGGACACATGTAAATAGTTCTTGTTACTATTTTAGATGCTATAAACCTTTTTCATTTGCGCAATTTTTGCAGGTCCAGCCTTCATAAGAGAGTGGAGTACTATTCGGTGTGTTGACTTACACAATCATGTGATAGAGGACAGCTTTGACGCCCCTCGGCCTTTCAAGGAAGTTGTAGAACTTGGATTGTAGGCGGCGGTAGCGCGCGTCGCGTCGCGTGGCGCGGTAGCTGAGCGGCTTGCCGAGCAGCGACATCCGCGGCGTCGCCAGCCGGTCGCCGCCACTCTTACTCTCACTGCAACCAACGATACCACCGCTCCGTAACACTACTTACTACCGGTCTTCAGAGGATATCCGGATTAGTAGGAATACCGGATGGATTAGCAAAGCATTAGTTAGTTCAGAGGTTTTTACATGGGAGTGATAACATCTGTTTTTTCTCTTTGTTTACACAGGGCGGAGACGACAATAATTGGAAACATTATGTAGTTGTATTGCCGCCTCCTTATTATTATTGCTCATCGCCGTAATACATTTACATATATAAATACCATAATTAACAATTAATACAACGAAGTTACTTATCGATACAATAAATGATCACATACTTTTCTAGCACGTATATTAGCTAGATTTCAAATCAACGAAGCTAGGTATCTATCTATCTATCTATCTATCGTATCACCACTAACATGCTTCGACACAGACATCTTCCATACCTTGAGACTAAATGAGCACGTTTGCTATGTTCAGACTGATTAGCTAAATTCTAATAGAAATCATGAAAATATTTTCTGTCTGAAAACATTGTAATCAAACAAACTAGGTAGGTATAATGCTACATAATTAGACATAATAACAAATGAAAAATAATTAGCTTCTACTTTTCATATCACCTAGTCATTATAAAGCTCAATATTTCTTTATTAATTAAACTTGCATCGTCATTATTATCAATTATAACAAGTTCCACGTTGTAGTAATAAAAACAAATACCTCTTCATAATTCCTCTCATTTTATATCGTTCGCTGTGCACTTAACCAACTGCTTTTTATTTCACTAACCAAGAAGAAGTTTACTTCCCATACAATGTTAAACTTTTCAGTAATGGCTCAAGCGGACAGGCCGGCTTTTGCGGCAGTTTAAGTTAAAATGCCAACTGTGGCTAATATAAAGCCACAAACGTAACTGCCTCAATTATAATGTTTGTAACAAGGGTTTGTCTTCGGACCAAAGTTTTTACAATTTACCGCACGCGTGTGTGGTACTGACATATTTACTGACGTAGGTAGAGAAAAGTGACCAAGTGAAATATACTGTTTTGTTAACCCTTTTAAAACAAAAGGCAATACTTTTACTTAAAATCTTTTATACATGACTAGTACCCATATCAAGGGTAAAAGTATCACTAAATTGCTGTCACTAGTTGCCATATCTGGATATTTTCGGTTATTAAGGTAGGCTGTCCTCCAATTCATTTTTTCATTTTGTGTAACGAAGAGCCACGAGTAAGATATAAAACATAAAAATAAATTAATTCCCCACAAACACTTGTAAACGACCAAACTTTGCGAACTAGGGCAGCGAAGATACTAAAAAGTATAATAGCACGGATGTTGTGGCACTTATACACACGGAATGAGGCGACTCTCTTATCGCGTTTGTGTGACGGGATATCAATCTCAGTAATCTCGACGCGACTTGCGGAAAACCGGTGTGTAAACAAATCGTCTCAGCTATGAGCTTAACCGACCGGCGGGAAACGAAATAGTAACACTTCTGTAAGACGGAGACACCCATTCACGAGCGCTCTCTACGCGCCGCGAGTCGCATCACTCGTGATCCAGTTCAACTTCCATTAGCAGTCTCACACACCTACCTACTAGCGCACCGTAATCGTTACTAACATCTCCTTGTTTACAAATCGCACAGTCTCTGACGCTATTGTTTACCGGGATCATATTAGCCACGTTTACGTTACGCATCGTGTTTACGAAATGTAGCAGCACATTGACACATTGACGTTTGTACACAAAAGGAAGCACTAAATACGGATACAACAAAGCGGAATTCAACATTAAAGCTCATTGTAATTAGTTATTAAATAGTTTTATGATTAAGTAGGTAAAAGCTTATAAAGGGATAGAGATAGTTACGTAAAATTATGTAGTAATTTTCCTACCTTTGAATGAAAGTAAAATATTTTTAAGCTTTAATAATTTACTAACACGTACAATTTTGAATGTGACAGGACTAATAAAACAATCTAACTATGGTATGTTAAGTTGCCGTGTTTTTGTGTAATAAAGATTTTCAAATAAATAAATATGCGAAAGACGCGTGCCCATACGGTGCGTTGTGACGCAGCGAGGCAGTGGAAGATAGGAGGGAGGCTTAGGGTACCGCCCCCAAGTTTTTCAGACATTTTGAAAGGAAAGGAAAAAAAGGAACTGAGTTACGTCGAAGCGTCGTGCGGCCTTAGCCCTAATTGAAAATCACGAATCGTAATGAGTTTCTCTTTTGAGAGAAAACACCCTTTAATGGAATCTGCTGGCTGATTGATGTTTATTCAGTGTGTGAGATAAATTGGCATGGTAAATTTTCTTGAAACTTATAAAAAAATATAATAATAAAACTTCATAAAAGTCTAAAAGACTCTAAATTAGAAATCGCGAAAGTGTGAAAGTGTGGATCATTCAGCTGGTGCATTATTTCTAGACAGCCATTGCTCAAAACCTTGTTTGCTTTAATACTTGAATAAATGTTAAGCATGTCAAGCTAAAGTGTAACGTAGTTAAGTTAACTGTTACTTGGCAGGTGATCAAATTGTCTGGACGTTAGCATCACGCAGCGTCCCTGGGGGTCCCGACCGAGCGCTACTATGTCAAGCCGTGATAAAGGCCCCGCTTTCAACTACTACTGTCTTGTTTGTCTCTGGTTAATTGATATAGTAATAACTAATTTGACATGAATGGACACCTAAATCAACCTTCATCAAATTGTTTTAATAGCCGGCAGATTTCTGCTTTGTTAATACAAAACAGGGCACTGATTTCAGCGTGTACAATATTTACCAAGGCAAAACCCTTTACTATGGGAGCAACATTGTAATCGTATATAAATTTTACCCATCCATACTTTATGTTCTACCTCGACGATAATGTATGAAGCATGTTATTTATATGTTGAACCCATAGTATGTAGTTTACCTTTGGGTATTTATAAGCACAAATGTCTACAATATTGTACACATACATTTATACAATTTTCTATTAAATTGTTAAATTTCGCTTTATAATCGCAATTTAATAAATGTTTCAACAAATTATCCATATAAGCGCAACGAATCAGCACTTACACATACTAATAACGCTTAAAACCTATGTTCATAAAGGTGTGATAAAAAATGCAAAGTAAAAGTGAAAAATGCTAGTGTATCATTTGCAACAGAAAGTAATAAAGCACTGCTCTATCATTAGTCAATATTAAAACAACCTATAAAACAAATGCCATTATTTTGCGAACATACTTGTGCATGTAGTTCCTAGTGTGAAAGTTGGTTATGTTGTACAGTTAGTTATTAAACTATGAAAATTATTATCACTATGATTGTTTTGCGAACATAAATTCGCCTGAAAACTGTAGTTACAGGAGTTACGAGTTGTTTTCGGTTGCTAACATGTTTGAATAGTAGTACTATTGTGTCAACATAACGTAACGTACACATTTTCCCTTTATACGTGAGCTGTTTTCCATTTCTTTGTAGTCGTAGTCCACGAGTTCGTCCGCACGGAATCGAAATGTAAACAAGTGGGGCGACGTCGCGTTCACCATTCCGGAACTACTGAATGATCATGAATTATTACGGCGACAGTATCGCCGATAAAATCAAATCGAAGCCACGATGAAGTTATTTTTTTGGGGTCAAATGGTTTGTACCCACCAAATTCACGCAGTTTTCCTCGCAATGGAGTGCTATTTTTATGAACATTTCCCAATAAGTATACACAATAAAACCTGCATGCATTAAAAATGTTTTATTACATTATTTTGTGGACGTAGGTATACGTACAGTACAAAACCTCGTAAGGTTTACGGCTTTAAGGTACCTAGTATAATATTTGTTTATTAAGACAGAAGAATACATATTTTAGTATTTTTATGGCTAACACAAATTAATTAGTAGTTATAGTTATATCTTAAGCAACGATGTAGTGGATGCAACCAAAATGAAGACAGTTCATTCTAAAAATTTATTCAATATTCCATTTAATCAGAACTTCGCCCTTACATTTACTAGTATGTACTGCTTGCACTGTTCAAAATGCATAACCTGATAACAAAGTGGTGATAACATAAACTCTGCTAATATTCTGCACTTAGCTGCAACGAGTACGTGGAGTACGGTGAATAGTTTAATTAATCCACGAAATCTAATGTGCATAGGTATGTTGAGATTAGTAATTAATTAGCTCCTCAGAGATTGCAAGATTCAGAATGCTCTCTCTAGCTTGAACGAGTATCAAGCAAATCCTGAGCCAATAACATCGTAAACAAGTCATAAACGCTGCTACCCAAGACAAGTCCGTGTCAAAGTTTTACCTTTAATAATTCTCTCACAATGAATTTATAATGTAGCGTCGTGAGTTAATTTTCTTCACCGAGAAAATTAACGCTGTGGTTACCATCCGTCACCTACTATGATTTAACGGAGCACTTTGTGTATGAGCCCGAAACATGAACTCTGGATGTAGGATTAACTTTATTTTGTGTTAAAAGATCGACTTTTATAATATTATATAATTCCAAAGTTGGAATTTTACAAACGGGTGCAATGAACTTTTTTATAGAACTTTGGCATGTTTGTGGTGGTCGCAATTTTCTCTTTTAATTACTTAAAGGAAAAGTAAGGAAAAGTACTCGTATTCACAATACAAAATATGTCACAGTCAACGATATTTAGATACAAATTCACTTGTTATGATGTAAAAAAGGTGTTCACTACGTCGTTCATATAATATAATGTCTCCTTGAACAGTTGTCTGCCTGAGCGAGGATATGCGCTGGTTTGTTATTCATATGTATTTCTATTGTTTTATTACGCATACAAACAACACTTGGATGTTTTTGCCTTGAATTTGTAGCATGTTTGTTAATGTTAACATTCAGCCGTAATAGCCTGTAATCTACGGGTGATTGCATGTTATTACTGTAGACTTATATAAATTATTATAAGCAAATGCGTATTACTCGTTGCTCCTGCCTATACTAATTTTATTATGAAGGAAACATTACATGGGAATTGTTTGAAACTGAGAATTGTGTGTTCAGTTTTTTGCATAATCGGTTAAAATTTTTTTTTCTTTTTCCTGATTACGACTCTTTCTCAAAATGAGTATTTTTTTATTTAGGTTAGCCTATACTTACCTAGATTTAGATTTTGCTAAGCAGCCGGTTTTCCCCTGCGCGGGTAGGGAGGAAACAGTAGTAGTACTCCTACGACCAGAAAGGAAAGCTATTTCTTGAAACCGAGCCTCTTTGGCATAATTTGTAATGGGAATACTTATACAACGAACGTTATACGACTAAAAACTCCGTCTCATGATCTTAAACTATACATTTTTATCATCAATCATAGTAAAAACTTCAGAGTTAATATTCAGTTTATCAAAAAAATAACACCATATTCAATCCTTTAAGGATTACGTGTTAATTAAACATAGCTTGAAAAGCTTTAAAGCTCATAATTTATTTGTATATTTATTGGTAAGTACAATGAAGAAGCATACCATTAATTACACGGTATTACAGTATTCTGTACGATTTATGTGCCATCATATTTATTACAATTGGTTGGGTTGCATACCGAAGTTAAATTATGATTGTGTTTATTGTGCACTTAAAGAAAAGTGAAGCGAATAATAAACGTATTTTTTTACGATCCAAGTGGTAGAATAGCAGATTAGATTGTATAATAACATTAATAACTCACAGGAGAGCATTTCGTTACGGAGGTGGTCGTAAAGTAAACGGCGTGAAAATATTAATCATAGCTTCGTTGGGAGATCGAGTGACCTTTGCATGATATACATAACATCAGGTACTACGAAGATTTGATTCGTAGATTTGGTAAAATATTTACATCAAATCAAACGATACTTCTGTTATTCATGCGGATGTAAAGTATTTGAGATATTAAGTACACAACATTTTGCTTTTCCTAAGCTTTTCAAATGCTTTGGAACTGAGTGGTTGATTAAGACGACTGAAGTCCTTTTCCAAAAAAATACCAGAGTAACTGACATGGCAACACACAATATGAACCATGGGATAGTATTTCTCCCATATCAGCAATTACATTTACATCGTCTTCCCATCGACTCGCTCATTGCTCAATGGCACGTGATCACCTCAGAGGAGAGTTAGGAGAAGAACAGTTGTCTCGAGTTTGGTTAACCTACCTAGTTACTGCAAATAATAACTAAGCATGCATTTCATCGATGTTATTAATTTACAAGCTATATTTGTAAATAACGCGCATCTAAAATTATTATCTATTCTAATTATTAATTTTGGAATTGAATGTTCAATTGCTTTTAAATTATAATTAACTTGAAATGGTCTAAAGAGTGTAGCTAATTTATTACTTTATACAAGTAATTACCGTATGTTTGGTAACAGAACCTCCGTTTTACCGTTTTTCGTCTGTTTTCATGTTATGTTCAAATCCGTTAATAACCCATAATGTGTCTACTATTAGTCTGTTGTATTATGTTTTTCAGTAGAATCTACAAAATTACTCAATTTGAAAACAAATGGTAATAATTGAGTGAACTAACACCCACTCCTACCTATAGGTACCTACATAAAGATGATTAGGTAATCTATAGAACGGAGCGATGAGTTATATGTAGATTGTAGACTTTACGAATAAATGTTCTCAATCAATTTATATAGGAAACCAAAGTTTAATAGTTTATAAAAACTGTTATACACACCCATTAAGCCTTCCATGAGTCACGCTACGAATGGGATAGACTTAGGTAATTGAAAATACTACGAGACACGCTGCGAAATGCTACGAACGTTGCCGTCACCGTTGTTAATTTTAATAGAGTCCGTAAAGTACAGAACCTTTTGTGTTGTAGTGTGAATGACTTGAATAATATGATTTTTATTTTGTGTTATCTCGTATTGTGTTTTTTATCAAAAGAAGCTCGATAAGGGAAGGAAGGTTTTTTGACAGACCAAATCCCAGGCGGACGAAGTATCAGTTGGGAACACGCTTTTTTATTATTTGGTCTAGCTTTACAAAAGTTCACACAAAGATGCCAACATTAATCTCTAGGCCACGACTAGCGAAAGTTTCACACTTTATACGAGTATAGGCATCATTTCTTATCTCAAGTGCTAGTTGAAGTTGTTCAGAACTCCCGTTTTTGTGACAAGCAGATAAGTACGGCCAACTTAACGCATGTAACAGCTGACAGCCATTAAGCCCTCGAGGGTCACTTTAAAACATATAGGTAACACGAATAAACCACTTATTTTAGTTCGTTCGTTTCAGCCAAATGACGTCCACTGCTGGACAAAAGCCTCTCCCCCAAGGATTTCCATAACGACCGGCCCTGCGCTGCCCGCATCCAGGCTGTTCCCGCGACCTTCACCAGATCGTCCACCTAGTGGGGAGGCCTACCCACGCTACGTCTTCCGGCTTACGTTATTTTAGTTATTATATTTGAAATCGACTAGATATACCTACCTGCTTCATTTATGCGCCAAGGTTTTTATTTTTTATACAAACATATTTTAAACTTCATATTTTAGAGGGGTTTCCTTCTTTCCTATATAAACATACCTTCCAATATCTAAACTTACTTCTTCTTACTTTAATTAAAATTACGAATTTTCCCGCAACTTATCACGGATGTTTGAGTTGAATGGGATTATTATTAAATCCGTGAAAATTTCTTAGTTGAAAGATGTTTTGATAAAGAACAAACTAATAAAGCAGAGATTTAAAACTTAATCTTTCAATTACTTTCTTCTCTTGGTAAAGGTTCCTTTGTCCTTGACTCTACTACTCTGATGTATCTAACTATACTCAAGAGTTATAAACTGTCTTCAAAGTTACACAGTAATTATTGTTGCCCTCTGTGGTTGTAGCGGCTTATTTCACTATAATAATCATCACACACACACACACACACACACACACACACACACACACTAACTAGACTCGTATTTTATAAATAATTAGGTATCTACTGTTCTCGAACTGGTTACGTTAAAAACAAGTATTATCAGTTCACCTCTCATAAAACGATGTAAATTAAATTGTTACGCTTCTCAATTAGGTACTTGTAATTGTAACAAAAGTTTTAAGAAATCGTTAACTTGAATAACTAAAAAGAAGAATAAAATTGAACCGATTTTTATGATTTGTGTGCGACTTTTCCTTTCACAAAGCGGCTGCTTATTGAAAGTCCTTAAATGTGGACCACTCTCGCAACTGAGTGGCCTTTAGGTCTCCATGAGCTGGCGGCGAGCCAGTATCCCGTATAATTTATAAGGAAATTCCCTGATTTCCTTTTTCTCTTCTTACTTTTGTTTATTTTATACATATGGGCACCAGCGTTGTTACAACATGATAAACAAAATTAAACCAAAGGGCAAAGTAATTGTGCATGAATGCTTTGAGTAGTGATTTTTTACTTCAAGAGGATTATTAGCACTACTTATAACTGTAAAAGGTAGATAAACTTAGTTGGAAAACATTTTTTAAAATACGGAGTTGCATAATTTATTGAGATATGGGTACCTACTGATTAATATATTTTTTTAATTGATCTATGTTTTTTTGTGGTTGATGTTTTGTAAAACTATAAAAACGGATACGGATACTATAACTAAATCATATCACAATTATTATATTAACTTAGATCTATTTAAGCAGTCATGAACCTATGAATAATCCACGCTATCTACAATACTATCGCAATACTCCCAAACAAATATTATTCTTGCTAATATATCAAGGGAATTTGTTACGGAACCAAGACAAGTGGACTCTAGGAAAGAAAATAGCCCCAAAATATTTTCTAAGTAAATGCTTACTCTGTAATAATATCATTACAGGGAATCCACCCTCTAAATTCCATGCTTCTAACTACTTACAGCGGTTTAAGCTCGACGTTGTGACGGAAATGAACAAGCCAGGGAAACATTAATGACCGAGTCGGAAAATTTACTTTTAATGGGTAAATAAAAATATTTGATTTTTAAGAATAAGGTCACCTTCACTGTAAAACATTTTAACTGCATGGTCGCGTTAATTTGAACATTAATTATGCCTTGTCTGCGGCGGAGCTGAAACTAGCTATGTCTATAAACAGAGCTTATAGAGCTACCTCTCAAATATGCACTAATTACTAATTAAGCGTTGGTAATGTGTTATGCAGAAAGGTTGAACAGTTTGTGTCCAAGTTACTACGTTAATTTACATTGTTCAATATGTTTACCTATTAAATTGCATTTGTTATAAAGAAAGCAAACACATCATTGAACAGAATTAATAGTAAACCTACAACATACAAAATTTATTAAACAATTTATACAACCCAAAAAAAGTTATTATAAATGAATCTTATAACCTTACTGTATTACTTATCAGCTGAAATGTAAGCGCGCTCAACATTGTAAGTCACCCTAAGCGTGCACATTAATTCTTTGTTCTTCAAAATATAAGTAACATTAGTTTAATAAATGATTTAAAGTAGTTCTACTAACTACATAAAATAGACAGTGACCTGTTTTGACACTTTTCCGAGTCTGAACCCTGTTACCAAATCTTTCTATAATATTTAAGAAAATAACAGCAAACGTAATGTATTTATGAAACCCATTAACTGCGAACTTCTTGGAATCGTTTCTAACAGTTTCATTGGACTTGATTCTGAGATTTTTCTTTAATTTAAAACAAAAGAAAGTCATTGTGTCAACATAATTATTAGAACGTACCAGACAGATTTGAAAAATGCAAATTTTCTTATTTTTCAATTTTTGATTCTAGTAGTAGATTTTAATTTCAGTGGTAGAGTCGATTATTTCAAAAAAAGTGTAAGTAATCTAATTTCTCTTCTGGTGTATCGAGTAATGGATAACATTTCCTAATTATTTTCATCATTCAAATATAAATTTCCATTGATTTTTCTAGTTGATGTTTATTGGAAAAAGTAACTTGCAATTGTTGTGTTTTAACTCATGGAAGGAAAATATTTGCATAAAAGTTTAAATCGTTGAAATTTTGTATTAATGCCCTGTCAAGTAGCGCACGCGAAATATCCAGTATTGTTAGCAGCATATTTCGTCATATAGAACTGCAATTCATTATATTTTTAGTTATTTTTAAGTAGAGGTAATGCAGATTTTATGCGGTGAGTACCTATGTAATATGCATGCGTACCATTTAACAACAACAAAACAACAAAAATCTAGTGTCTTAGAACTATAGAGTCGGACAATTTAAATAAATTGTTATTAAAAGTTATAAGAGCCTTTGTAGATAGTTTTTGTGTTAAAGTATAATAAATTGAATATCAATTATCAAACATACACCCAGTGTAACAGAGTGAAAAGAAATATTTTACAGTGTAAGTGTAACTGAAGAATGCATTTAAGGGGTCTAAAGAGTATTGAGGTTAGGGACACAATACATATTTACAATAAAATTAATTACGTAGATTCAGTGTTTAATAAAATTTTTACTTAGAGGGGGTAATTAAGTATTATCATTCAGACGAAGGGGACAAAACTTAAAATAAACTTATTGTAGGAGCTAATTACGCTTCTATTTAAAATAATATCTAATAGGTTATAATTTTGCAAACTATCTACAATGCAAATAAAATTAATCAATTAGGTTGAAAGTACTAGGAGTTTTGGAAATATTAGTATTTTTGATTAGGTAAATGTATGAAATGAAGATTTTGTCTAGGCAGAGCTACAAATGAAAAGAAAATATAACAAATGTATTACCTATGACGTATAGCATCTTCATGTACCCGAACACGCCTTGCCGATTTCATTCTCACCTAAACATTTTATGCCAATGAATATGTTAAGTTGGTAATTTGTAAAAAAGGGTTGGAATTTCAAATAAAATTACTCGTATTGTTATTTATGAAAAGGACACTACAGGCTAGAGTAGGTACTTAGGTAGGCTTCTCGCCATTAGTCAATCATTGACACGGTGTTTGTTTGGGTCGTGGCAAAACAAAGACAGTCCCTCGATAGCATACTCGTGTATTATGACAATGTACGTAGAGTCCGCGTCAATAGACTTAGCTAATTTTGCAAACAAATGTGCATAATGACATACAATAAAATTACGAAATTGTTTTAGGAATTAAATCTTATTTACAAAATTGCTAGTAGATTGGCTGTAATATGTGTTCAGAACGAATTTACGTTGTGTTTGTAAACGCAGATGTACTGTACAACGAATGAGTATATGTCTATGTTGTAGGTATACAGTGCGAAAACCTTTAGTTGCTAAATTATTGACTTTTCCATTAGAAAGTAGCTTTAGAATTCCGCAGGGGTCAGGCGCGGAAGGTCAGAACGTAAATAAAAATTACTTGTTATAGATTGTTTTATCGCTTGCAAGTAATCTCTATAAAACATTGAGATAAACTACAGGATAAGTCTAACTACAGTTCATGCCATATTAAAGAACTTTGATAAGTTAATAGTACGAGAGCCCACGACCAAAACCATGTCTCATAGCAATACGGCAAAAACCCTATAAAATCGTTAGATTGTATGATTCTGAACCCGACTATGTGTGTAGTAACGGTCGAAAGTGTAGCAACTGCGTGGGAGGCCATTTCTGCTGTGTCAAAAAAAAAAGACAGTCGGTATTGTAGCAATACGTCTGATAGTGAAAATGTACATAGATTTTATAATTGTATTACGAAAAAGTTTGTTTTCAGACATTTTGCGCGTAGCATATAGCCTGAGCGCATTTTTGAAAATGTCAACAAATTTAGCCGACCTGTATCATAGCAATACGGATAATTATTTTTTTCAACTTTTCGTATTGCTGCCATGATTACCAAAAACCTGTTTTCAGACACTTTAAGTGTATCAAAAAGTTGTATGATAGAGAAGGTGCTACACTTAATTTGTCTGATATAAATTTTTTGCACATGTGGACAACTTATTTTATCATATCCAACAATTTTCAGACATATTGCTATGATACCGATCGGTAAAATTTGTTAACATTTTCAAAACGGTCTCAAAATTTAATGCGTTCACATTTCCGTCTGAAAATTGTTTTGTTCGCATCAAATAACCAAAATTTACTAATAAAAAAGATTTTCAGACGTATTGCTATGAGACATTTTTTTTGTCTCATTTTTAATTTTTTTAAGTGATTTTACGGGTTTGCGCTACACCACTAACGTCTGAAAATAATGTTTCCGGTATCTCAGAACTATCATTCAACTACAGTCTGCAAATCAGACATATTTCTATGATGCAGTTCGGTAAAATTCTTTGACAATTTTGAAAATTCGGTCAGATCAAACGCTACGCGGAAAATGTCTGATATTGGTATTTTCGAGTTCAGGATAATCGTATCTATCGATTTGATGCGGTTTTGGCCGTATTGCTATGAGACAAAAATTTTGGTCGTGGGCTCTCGTACTATAAGTAAACATTGGGGTAGTGGGATATAATGAAAGCTAAATTGGCACCTCGGCGGCGGCGCACTGCCGCTGCCCGCCGTCAAATTTTAATCACTTAATGTAATGCAAAAATCTGTTCGAACCAACGCTACTGGGTACCTACGTTTAATGGTTAACTATCGATCCAAATATAGAAGGGTACTTCGTACGCCATTAACCGAAGTCACAGTAGCAATTATGTACAAAGGCATAAAGCACAATGCGATATCGAAGTGGCATGCTTATATTTTTTTAAGTTGTCAATTTAATTAATTACACCCATAGATACCGACACCTATTAAAATTACATGTAAACGTCGTGCAATAATTGCAATCGTGTTATTAATTACGTACCTTAAAATTCACAGCCAATCTAAACAACTGAAAACTGACATCCATAAATATTTACATTCCGGTAGAGTGGAGACGCGCTATCGCGTGCGTTTTGGTGTAGCTAGAACCGTTGTTGTGCGGGGCGGTGCGCGGTGGGCGCGCGGCACGTGGAGAGCGGCCCCAGGGCGCCGGCATAATACGCGGCACGCATGGGCTCCGCGCGGACGGCGCCTGGCGCGGCGGCACTCGAGCGCGGGTGCGGCGCCGACTGCCGCGCCCGCCGCCCGCCGCCCGCCGCCCGCCGCCGCCGCCCGCCGCCGCCGCCGCGAGCGCGGCGGACCCCGCGCCCGCCCACCGCGTGCCGCACGCCGCCCGACAAACACCCGCCCGCGCGTCTCTAATTCTAATTGTTGCCCACCTCTGACTATCCAGGTCATCGTACCTGCAGTTGATTTTCCCCCCAAACGAAAAACTCGGCTATAATTTGCATATTTAACATTAATCTTCGGTACATACCAAAATTAGGCGCGCACCTTGATTTCATAAAAAGTAAGTAGGGTATAAATTTATAATTTATTTAAGAAGCGAAGGTATGCACTCACTACGAGAAACGGGAAAGAAAAGAAAAGATTAGGTTTTCTTTATTTACATTGTAGATGAGATGGTATCGATAGTAAGCACAGCTACACAGGCAGAATGTGAGCATTCTCTCCGAGAATGAAAACATATCTATAGAAAAATGTGATAATGCGGAAAAGAAAACCTCTAGGGAGTAGCCTACCAATCCTATTGTTTGCCCGCGTCGTAGTTCGTAGAGCTACGTGTGCTGTAGCTAGAGGCTCTACGTCTATCTCCAGATAAAGCTACTATGCAGAACTACGTGACGGCTATTCTGCAATTTATGAATGCTCAGGCGTTTCACGTAGCGTCCGTGCTCCACTTTAGGAAAAGTAACTTGACTGTTGTTGTTGGACTTGTTTTAGATATTTTACAAAGCAAAAGCGCACGTAACTACTAGGGGTAGTTACCTACATATACGTTCAAGAAACGAAATGAAAACAATTTCCTAGTGAAACGAAATTTAACATTACTCGTACTTAACAGTATACTTAAACAGTGCAATGTAGTCCACATATTAAATAAACTTTTATTTCTACGTACATTATATTACAACTAGGTACTAATGAAATAATAATATACTTGTTTGTTGTCATGCATACTCGTATGTATCGTTCTATATGTTTGTATAATATTAATAAGAAGTGCACGAGGCTCTCGCCACCTGTAACCGTGGCTTGGGGTCACAATATTGTAAAAATTTTACTACCAAATTGGATTATAGACGTAGTCTATGTTGTCACGTAGAATCACGTTATTGGATTGAGACATTTTTATTGGGATGTCTTCATCTTGCTTGATATTCATTTTATAAAAATAATGTACCACCTTACCTACCTAAATCACTATTAAACTCATGTGAAAAGTTAATCAACTCTTTTTGTTATTCTACAGTGCCAAAGTTCGTTTATCCACTCTTATGCAGATTTACCTACTGCATTATCTTCATTAGACAGTTATGGTAACTACAGCGACGAGGGAGCCGTTTGTTCAAACATTCTGCTGCAATTTGCTTTCGCAGTGGAGTCCAATGTAAAACGAGCCACAAAGCTAGGATGGGTTTTTATGAAAGCAACGGTCACTTTTTGCTCCAGCTGCGCCGGTAGGGCCGCAAATTATGTAAAAAGGCCGATAAGCCCCTGCCGACGCACGGTGGATAGGCCCCGTATCTAGCTTGCAACGTCCGCGTTTTTCGTCTTCCCCTACGTTCCGTCGCGTCGCTGCCCGCAGAGGCATATGTGCTAATGTGCTGGAATAAAATTCCTTAATTTACTTTTTCAGTTTCTATTTTGTTGTATTATTTGATTTTATTTATTTTATTATTAGATAATCAATTGAAATTACTTTTATACATACTCGCATTGAAACAAATAGTCAAGTCCCAAAATAATTTACTAAATACCTAAGGTTGTTGTACGTAAATGTGCAATTTAAAATAAACTTTTGCTCATCACTCTTTACAGAAAGTTAAAATGTGTCGAATCGGCTGCAAGGCTGGCGTAATCTTTTTCTATTATTATACATAGAAAAGCATCCAGGTGCGCTTGGCGAGTATGAATGGTATTTGTATCCGGGGATTGTTGTTCAATTGTTAGTTCAGCAACTTGTTAGCCTTTGTCACAGAGCATAGAATACGAAGTAGAATAGTTACGTGACCTACGCTGTGTACTTACAAATCATACTATTGAATATGTAAAATATGAAGAACATAAATATGTCTGTTGTTGCTTGAATAAACCACCTTCATTTTCAGAATGACTCGGAAATAAACGTGATGAATACGTAACATTGTAAAATATTGGAATGTTAGACCGAGTGCGCCCAATTCGAAAACACCTTTAGAATTTTTCGGGTTAAATTTTCGGAGTAACACGGAACCCAAGTTCTTTTTTCGCTATCCTTAATTAAAATGATGAAAAGTTCTAAAAACTTTGAAGAATTATTTTTAGTTCTGTGCAAAATTATAATTCAAATTCTTTATTGCTCCAATGTTGGTATATAATATTCTAATTGTCTGGAGAAAGTGATCTCTGGTAGGTAGGTACTTAGTTTTTTCATAATATTAAGTAGGTATAATATTCAGTGCAGTAATATTAAACTTGTAACCATAACTTTATAATTGTAAATAAAGCCAGGTATTACTCATATAAGGCCGCAATCTTCAGTTTCAAAGCTTAATTTATTTATAGGTGATGCGGAGCAAGCATTGCGCGATCCGAATTCGCACTTATTTGGACTTAATAAGTAACATTATAGAATGTAGAGTTTCTTTCAGTTAATAAAACTGTAACATAAGGTTGCATCGAGCCTGGAAGAGTAATTAATTGTGGCGCCGCCTGGGGATTGGAAGATAAAACAAAAAAAAAACACAACCTTCATGAAAATGTAAAAACGAAATATAATGTGCTCTCCAATATCCAGTGTAACTGAAGTTCAATTGAGCGAATGCTGCTACGTTTATATGATAAAATGTCGATTCGAGACCGTGGAATAGACTTTTTTCGTAATAGAAAGCATAACCCTGTGTAAGCAAATGTAAGCAATGGTGAAAGATTAAATAAACAACCGTACTTAAACGCAGCGAGGATAGAAAACATGTTAAGATATTTGGTACTTTGAGTAGGAGGGAGATAAACTTCTAAATATAGGTATTGGCATGAATTAGTACATAGTTTCCTCGTGCACTTTTAAATTTCTAGACTCCGAGATAGTCTAAGCTTGTATCTAAGTTATCTAGAACGAAAATACCATTAAAGAAATATCGATAGTGGAAATATCAATTACTGTAAGGGACAAAACACGACTTTTCAGGAGAGCCAAAAAACGATTTTTTTTTTCTTTATACCTCAATATCTTTTTATGTGATGTTACGATTTAAATAGTTTCTATGGCAAAGTTTCTTAGAATTTTCTGTTCTTTCATAATATAAACGCCAAATTTTCGAAAAATGGGTAGTTTAAAAGATAGCATGTCCCTTACATTAAAAAAACGAGCTTGACTGTACCTTACAATGTTGAAATTTCACAGTATGGAATGTCATGTATGTTGTAAGGTACATTTAAGAATAAACACGACAGTAATATTATTGTAACTTGTCAATTTTAACATTGAAACCTGATGTAAGTAGAGGTTGCATTCGAGTATTCATTAACAAAACGAAGAGAAGAGATAGAAACAAGACAACTTAGTGTTCACAAATGCAGTTGGAGGCATCAAATACACATCACCAACAAAACATTTAGTCACTGATGATGCCTACGTCTGCATTTGTGAACAAGTTGTCTTGTTTCTATCTTTTTCTGTTAATTTTTACGCAGTTAGGTTTTTTTTTTCAATCATCGTTCGTTCGTTTTAGCCGAATGACGTCCACTGCTGCACAAAGGTCTTCCCCCAAGGATTTCCACAACAACCGGTCCTGCGCCGCCCGCATCCAGGCACCTCCTACAACCTTCACCAGATCGTCGGTCGACCTAGTGGGGGTCTGCAGCACATTACGTCTTCCAGCTCGTGGTTGCCACTCAAGAATTTTTCTGCCCCAGCGGCCATCAACTTTGCAAGCTACGAGCTCCATCCACTGCCACTTGATTTTAGCGATTCTGCGGACTATGTCAGTCACTTTGGTTCTCCTGCGGATCACGTCATTTCTGGTTCAATCACTACGAGCATAGCACGCTCCATCGCCTTTGACCTTGAGTCTTCTTTGATGGCCCACAGTAAGCGACCACGTCTCAGATCCATAAGTTATCAAAGACTTTTGTCTTGAGACAGTGCGATATTTCAGACGTGAGAATATCACGAAGCTTTCTGAACGTTGCCAGCCGAGTTGGATTCGACGATTGACCTCTTCCTCGAAGTTAGACCTACCTAAGGCTGGTTTTAGTGTCACGCAGACCGTCAGTGCGGATCGCTCCGCACAGCCAATCTGTATGAACTGATAGAGAGCGAGCGATTCCAGCGGACCGCATTACTCTAAAACGCTTCCTCGAAGTTTACAGATCGGCTGTGTGAAGCGGATCCGCACTGGACGGTCCGCGTGACACTATAACCAGCCTAACTGGACTGTTTGTACTAGGTATATATAAGTGTCAACAACTGCCGAGTGTAGAGTATCCAACCTTTAGAGGAGTGGGTGCAACATTTGACATGATTTTGTCTTGTCCATGTTTCATTTTAAGACCCCCTTGTTGAGAGGCTCGACTCAGGCCATTGTGCATTGTGCCTAGATCTTCCACGGTCTCAGCCATGGCTATGATATCGTTTGCGAATCGAAGGTGGATTATTTACTCACGTTGATATTTATGCCGAATCCGTTCCAGTCCAGAAACAGTTTCGGAGTTTTCAGTTCCCCCTGTCTGCTGCTGCAACTGGTTTCGAGTCTTGATCCTGGAGACGGAACGACATTGTGGCGTTTTCGTACAAGCCTTTCAACATTTCGATGTATCGATATAGGTAGTCAATTTGACACCGTTGGAGAAACTGTAGTAAGTACTGCCCAGGTCTCGATCGAAGCTTTCTCATAGTCCACAAACGCCAGGCAAAGTGACTGACTATACTCCTCGGTCTTCTGTATAATCTGCCGTGGTCTGCCGTGGTTGGCCTCGGTCTTCTGTATGTGGTGTACTAAAGCGATTGAGAGATTGAGAGGCTTGAAGTCATCGAGCTTACGAGCGAGACGATTCGTAATGACTCTCGAAAACAGCTTGTAGACATGGCTCGGAAGTGAGATGGGTCTATAATTCTTCAACAAGGTTTTGTCGCCTTTTTTGAAGAAGAGTGTCACCACACTTCTTTGCCATACCGTAGGCATTTTTCCTTCGAGGATGACGGAATTGAACAGCTTCTGAAGAGCCTTCAGCCCCTCGGTCAAATACCCAACTGCGTAAAAATGAACAGAAAAAAGATAGAAACAAGACAACTTAGTGTTCATAAGTGTAGTAGGAGTGGGAGGCATTAAATGCATATCACCACCAAAAAAAGTAATTGATATCCTATATGCATATTAACGTAAGGGCCTAATTATAATAAATCAAAAATGAAGTAAGGTTCAATGAGTTCAAAAGTTAAAACCAACAGTTTAGGGTAAGGGCTGAATTGTATTATTAAAAGGAATTTACGTCCTTTAAATCATTTGTTTCCCCAAAAGTCGTATTCAGACGACTAAAAATGTTTAAGGTAAGGGACATTTTTTTAAAGATATCAATATTTCAAGTATACCAATCGATAGAGCCGAAAATTCTGAATGCGTTGGTATATATAACTCATTTTGGCCAAAATGTCCCTTACATTAATTGATACTTCCACTATCGATATGTGCCTTGGCACTTATGTTTTTGCAAAACCTACATACAGGTACTTTTTAGGGTTCCGTAGCCAAATGGCAAAAAACGGAACCCTTATAGATTCGTCATGTCTAGAGATGTGCCGCTGAGAAAGTTCTCGTTCCCGGCAATATTCCCAGTGAGAATATTCTCGAGAACCGAGAACGCTCCCGGGAATATTCTCAGTGTTCTCGACAGAATGCATTTAGTTTTAATTTTAATTTTGTTGTTTATATGTGATATTATCTGTAATGTTTCGATGTTTTATTAACTGGGCGTTAAGACTAGTCGTTATAAACAAGGCATGAAACGTGAGTGAGATATTGCTGTCTTGCTCACTCTTTTCGTGGCGAACGCGTACCGCGGCTTTAGGACTCGGCTACGGTATTTGAACATCAGTGTGCCTCTGAGTTTTAAGGCCCTTGCTACCCTGGCGGATTGCAAGCGGATTCAAAGCGGATTCAAAGTGGATTTAAAGCGGAGTGGCTACGCGACGGAGAAGCCGCGTAAAAATATCGTAAAGCTTCCCAAAGGCTGCCCAGCCGAGCTGGATTCGATGATTGACTTTTTTTTCGAAGTTGGACCTACCTAACTGGACTGTTTGTCCCAGGTATACATTATTGTCAACAACCTCGAGTGTAGAGTCTCCAACTTATAGAGGATTGGGTGCAACACGGTCTTTAGACATGATTTTTAAATCTTGTCCATGTTCATTTTGAGACCCACTTGTTAAGAGACTCTGTTGAGGCCATCGAGCATTGTGCCTAGATCTTCCACGATCTCAGCCATGACTACGATATCGTCTGATGTCTGGGTGATGTACTCGCCGTTGATATTTATGCTGAATCCGCTCCAGCCGTCTCCCTGTCTCACCCCTCGCTGCAACTGGATAGGTTTCGGATCCTGATCTTAAAACGGACTGTCACTGTGGCGTGTTTGTACAAGCCCTTCAACTTTATAATGTATGAATAGTCAATTTGGCACAGTTGAAGAGACTGAAGCACTGCCCATGTTTCAAACGAATCGAAGGCTTTCTCATAGTTCACAAACGCAAAGTGGCTGATTATATTCCTTGATCTTCCGTATAATCTGCCGTTGCGTATATTATTATGGTATATTATGGTAGTTACTAAAGCCTTTTCGGAAACTGGCTTGTTCGGGGGGCTGAAAGTTGTCGAGCCTGCTAGCGTGACAATTCGTAATGACTATCGAAAACAGTTTTAAGACATGGCTCAGAAGCGAATTGGGTCTATAATTCTTCAACAAGGTTTTCTCACCTTTTTTGAAGAGGAGTATTACCATTCTTCTAAGTGTCAGATCAATCTAGCTAGCACTTATTTTCTATAAAAATGTGTCAAATGATCCGTCAGACAGGCTATCCACAACTTATCCAGAAGTGGCGAAACAGTCCCTTAATAAGCGATTGTGAAATATGCCCTTAATGTCAAATAAGAATAGTTTAAAAAACTAATAACACGCTTTTAATTACTAACAGCACTAAAAAGCCAAAAATCATCAGGACCCTGGACATCATCTAGTATTAAAGTGCTGGTAAAGATAAATCCAACGAACCCAAACTCGATGAGTTTCCGCCGTTTCGTTTAGGAGTTCCTATGGCTACCTCCTGACTCCATCATTAGGACCCTGAACATTATCTAGCACTTAAAGATCTCGAAAAGACATCCAATGAACCCAAACTCGATGTGATTCCGCCGTTTCGTTTAGGAGTTCTTTTGGCCACCTTCCAGTCCCATCATCAGACCAGCTGGTACCACAATATTGTATTGTCATTTCTTATCTACATATAATTGCCAAGTTTTATGATGATACAATACTTAGAAGTGCGTGTAATTCAGATTCTAAGATTCCATTACATAGTTAGTTACATACACGACGACCTAATAAGAGCGTGTTAAAAACGAAAAAATGGACAGTTACATTATTTAATTACGTGTAAAAAGAAATTTCTGTCATCTTACATATCATTAAAACGACATATCACGACGAAAAAAATAAAATATAATAAAGGTGCAGTTGCCAAGAATATTGCCGAGAAAGTTCCCGAGAATATTCTCGGGAACACTGAGAATATAGCCTTTCACTGCAAATAGAGTGTATTGTTTAATATACACTTATCTATTGACTTAATTTAATACTATTTTACTTAAGAAAGTTTGTTTATTTCCATGTGATACACATGATTCTCAACCTTTCTCACTTAGGAGAACGCTCCCGGGAACGCTCCCGAGAATATTCTCAGTTGAGAGAGCGTTCTCGGGAACGGCACATCAATAGTCATGTCTGTCTGTCCGTCCGTCCGTCTGTCTGTCCGTCCGTATGTCACAGCCATTTTTTTCCGAAACTATAATATTAAGAGCTATTGTTGAAACTTGGTAAGTAAATGTATTCTGTGATTCTGTGAACCGCATTAAGATTTTGATGCAAAAATAAAAAAATAATAATAAATATTGGGAGCTCCCCATTTTTAACTCAACTCAAAAAATTTTTTTTTCATCAAACACATACGTGTGGGGTATCTATGGATAGGTCTTCAAAAATGATATCGAGGTATTTAAAATATTTTTTTTCTAAACCGAATAGTTTGCGTGACAGACGCTTCCAAAGTGGAAAAAAGTTGGTCCCCCCCCTCTAACTTCTAAAATAAGAAAATGAAAAATCTAAAAAAAACATATGATGTACATTACTATAAAAACTACCAACGAAAATTGTTTTGAACGAGATCTAGTAAGTAGTTTTTTTTAATACCTCGTAAATCGTAAACCGCTTATTACCGCGTAATCTTTCATACAAATAACTTAAATTAAAAGAATAATAATTTTAATTTCATAAATCAATGGTACGGAACCCTTTTATTTGTGAATAAGGATGACTATGCAGTCAAATCAATAAGGCACAGGGGAAAGCTATTGCTGCCCAAAATGCAAACCCAATTTTATAAAAGGAACTGTTACCCAACCTGCATAAAAATATATAATAAGTTGCCGTACTCACTAACTGAACTTCCTCTTAACATATTCAAAAAGAAATTAACGAATTGGCTAAAAGCTAAATGTTATTATTCTGTAAATGAGTACCTAGAATCTGAAATAGACTTGTAAAAGTTATTAATTAAAAACCAAAATGTAATTTTTTAATGTTATAAATATAATGTTAACAATATTTGCATGCCAGCTTCTGGTGGACTGTGCGGACATCTTAATATTGTAAGAACTTGTAGACCACTTTTCACGCAAATAAACTGATTTGATTTTTTTTTTTTGATTTTTTTTTTGCGCGTGAGTCCGACACGCACTTGGCCGGTTTTTATTCCGAGCTCCAGTCATACGAAACGTTTGGCCCCATAAGTAATTCTACCGCCTCATTTGGTCGTATTCGTTTATGTCGGCGTTTTGGGAATAAATTGTTTTTATTTGGAAGCCACTGTCATATGAATGAATAAAAATAAAGGGAAGTTGTATGCTTTTGTATAATTTCATGATATTTTTGTGGCAACAATACTCAAGTAGTACAAGTAGGTACCTAATCTTTATTTATGGCCATATATGAACATCTGCGCTCACATAATTAATGATTAATAATCATAAGGCCTTTAACAGCCATTTTGTTTCAGTACTTTTGCATTTTTTCAGCATTATAGCAAAATTCTGTATGAAACGAGTTGCCGAAGGCAAACAATATTTTTTGTGCTTCAAGTTTTACTCTCATCGCAAAAGTCCGAAAATAATTGAACCGATGCGATGGACGAGGCGTCCAAATTGCATTCCAAGTTCAAAGGAGCTGTTACTATCACATTACTACGTGGGACACTATTTAAGTTGTGAGCCTAACTATGAAAACAAAGTAGTATATTATTAAAATGGTATTGATTGCGTTTATTGGTATTGTCTTTCATGATTTATGTACTTTTTAATGTGTCCGAAACACTTTTCATAGCATTTTTTCCACTCAGCTTGAGGCACTTCCAAAGCATGGTTTTTGACCGCACCGACAGTTGCTTCTGGCTACATAAATCGCTGTTCACGCATTTAATTTTAATATAATGGGTACCAAAAGAAGTGTTTAGATTCCAAGCAAGAATTTTGTAGCGTTGGACCTGTTTATTTCATATTTTGAGTGTTCAAATAGTCAGTTGTTTGACGAGACGTGTAAAAGCTCACATTTTCGTCACGAATGGCGATTCGACTATGCTGGCCAGTTTCCCTTATTAAACTGAAGACTTTTGGAAAGAAATGGCTGTATACTATTAAGAATTAACCATTCTAAATTTGTCTAGTGACGTTTCCGTCATATAATCGGATATTTCGGAAAAATAGGCGACCGTAAGTTTCAAAGTGTTCCGAGGGCATGGGACTTTTGTTGGAATTGGTTCATCTTAAAACACCTCCATAGTCGATAGTTGTTTATTTTCAGGATCATTATGCATAGATCCTTAATTCGTCAACTGTCACAGTTTTAAAAACGGCTTTTAAAGCTTTTTAAACGTATTTATCAAACATTTCCAAGGGCTAAACGACACAAGCGTCCTATTGAGCGTTTGAAAATTTTTGTGACATCCAGCGAGAAAAAAACGTATTAACCATAATATGGTCATACAATATTTTATTACTGCTAGTGGAATTAATGCCTAGGATTATCTCAATCCTACGATATATCACATGACGAGGTTTCTCTTCCATTTTTCTGACAACATCAATGTTTTCCGCCACTATTAGTAATTTTAGACGACTTTCGCAAAGTTCACTGGTGAGCCAATGACATACAATATTATACCTCTTAAACTATCGTTTTGCAATGGTAAAGGACAGATCTTTATCACCAAAAGTGAAATTTAGCTGACCGCTTCAGTTTTGTATTGATTAACCACGTCGAAAGTCATAATAAATCTTCGCGCGAAAATTTCCGCAAGTCAATTCCATGTTTTTGTAGTCAAGATAATTTTCAATTCAATGTTAATAATACAAAACGTGCTCAAATGATAAAAAGTTTTGAATAAGGTTGTAGTAAAAAATGTCAAACTTTTCATTAAAAGTATCAGATGTCGTCTAACAACACGTTATGTTGTCGAGGCTCACAACTTAAATAGTGCCCTAGTATACTCGAAAAACGAGTGCCAATCAACACTCAAGAATACGAGTAGATTAAAAGCTGTGTTAAAAGTCCAAGTCAAGTAGGTATTTTGATTTATGAATGCCAAAATCCCATTGTAGGTATTGGAATAAGTTTTGAATCGAGTTATGAGTTTCATTACGAAATGCGAGCCTACAATGAAGAATTACACTCATTCATACATCAGTGTCGTCGACGGGCCTTAATGTGGCAACTTTTAACGTACAAGTAGGTAACTTATGTATAAAATATGTGATGGATTTTTAACGGTATGTATTTTATTTTCTCACTAAGTGTGACAAGCGTGTTGTGTAAGTGTTACCTTCTTGTAAGATTACAACACACCCAAATAAACTTTCCAAAGATCACTTGTAATCAGAGTGACAATAAGTCTCTACATTAAGATTTCAAATTAATAAGAGTGAGCTAGGGAAACATTTTCACGGATCTGAGTAATCCAAAAATATTTCCCCAGCCGACCCTCGCCTCTACCCTGGCTTAGGACAGGCACATAGTGTGCATTGACAATGATTACATGTTTGTAAGCAAGGCTACATACATAAACTCGATACAACTAATAAAAGTTAGTTGCTATAGGTATGTAGGTACTACATGCATGTTTGTAGGTATTATGTAAATAAGGAATTAAGTTGTTAATTTAGTCTCCACTGCGGGAGAACGACCCCTGTAATTTACCAGAGGAAAATGGAAGATTTGGACTACACTCAAACAATTTCTTATCTTTTTGTAAGTAATCTCTCTTTAAATTACCATTCTTCTTGGAAATCTAAAGTAGGTAAGCCTACCTACTTAAAAATGTATCACGTACTTAGGTAGTTACTTCAATACAAACAAGGTTATGTATTAAATTGTAGAACTAATCAGTTTGTGCTTTTAAGTCGTTCATTAGAAAATGTGGCATCTAAAAATATTTGGATAATCTACTTTAACTACAAACATTATTCATTCAGTAATTAAATAACTGTTTTTAATGGAGACCACACGCAAAGTAATTGAATGCTAAGAAATTAAGACCATGCACAAACTTGACTAGACGTGAATATAACAAACTCACAATATCGTTGTGTACACTTGCAATAACTTTCAGAGCATCGTTACGAAAGAGATCAATACCGCTCGCTGACATTCTAACTAGTTGAACGAAAGCAATACTAATTTATGCTATATTTTGCAAACAATGAGCGGAACATGAGTGATTTGCTTACACAACCGCCTACACGAAAGCGCTTTGTAGATGCACGTAATGCAAACTTGTGTAGTGAGGCAACTAAAAATATAAAACGGACACAGTAGCGAAGCTTGAAAATAACGCCTGAAAAGTGGAATACAAAGAAATATAGCGCCTATCGCCTCCACAAGTTTCAAAGCAGTGAGAAACATCGCTCCATCGCGGGCCTACACCCTTTATTTAGGTCAGCTTGTGGTCATGTTAATTTTCGCAAGAGAATCAACCACCCAATAAAGGATCAATAAATAAATTTACTGCGAATACAAAACATTAATTTTTACTACTTATCTGCTTATATCCTAACCAATCAACGCGGTTCGTTTGTTTGGTAAGCAATCGTGATTAAGTACGATAGCTGAGGAGATATTGTGTCAACTTCCAATATTTACCGACGCATAAAATTTCCGCGCGTGTAACATGACGAGTGTTGACTGAAGCTCTGAAGTGGATTTTTAATAAATTGAGCAATTATCCTGTATCGAACCATTTCTGTAACTCTTTTTTTTTCAACTAATAATTGCCTACCGGTCTAGTTTCAAACAATTGATGTTACTAATACCACTAATACATTAATGCATGCGATGTTTACCTTAAATTAATTGTGCACTTAGTTATTACCGCTATGGCTGTATGTAAATAAACTGTGTGTACCTAAGTATCAATGTAACAATTTCTGGTAAACCAAATAATAAATAAGTACCTAATCATGGTGTTTTATTGATATTCTCTTAAAAATAACCAATATAGTGACCTAAAAAGAATTCTAATCTTTTATTGTAACTCACAAAACCATTAAAGTCGAGCAGGTAAGGTAAAGTAGGCTTTCCTACAAGAAAAACTGTTGTCGAATGTGTGCACGGAAACATCAAACACGTTCACTTGATAAATGACATTACAGGCGCTTGGTAACGACATCGTTGTGTAACGGATGACCCTTATCTCTGCGATGGACGGCCAAATTGACATTGGTCTCTATATCCACATCGTAAGAGGGGTGGTTTTAATAGAGAAGTAATGGTGTAGGTAAAGCAATTTAAAAACCATTGCTGTGCTTGTCCACTGAATAAGAATAATTTGTGTATTTAAACCATTAATTACCCGATGACCCAGTACATATCATTTAGCTGATTATTTAAATCTAACGTACGCAGTCCTAACAATACCGTCCATTTACTGCATTGTTATAAGAGTTACGTTATTTTACCTAATTTGGAATTATTAAGAGAAAAAAGCTTTAATTTATTTGGCACGCAAAAGCATTTTAATTAAAGGAGAGTGAGCACTAAGTACCTATTCAGCCGCATCAGACGGAAGCCTGCTACGACCGTAAAGGGATTGCTACGCCACCGTAGGCGCCGTAGAAGCAATTGCTACGAAATCCTGTATAAAGCATTTTTATGTTTCAAGCATGCTTGAGCTTTCAAGGTTAAATCCGTAACTTCATTTTGTTTTTTTACGAAGCATATAAAAATATCGTCCCTTTTTCTATTTTTTTTAATACTACGTCGCTAGATTGAGGTAGTTATAGGATACCTATTTACTAATTCGGAATTAAGAATATGTGTTCAGGCACACATACTTTCAATGAGCACGGTACGATTGCGCGGGACCTATTTAAATCTGCCGCCAACTCCGTCCCGCCAAAACTTACACGGCGAGCGCGCGCGACTACAGCAGCGCCGCGCTCCACGACGGCAAACGAACGAAAACTATGCAACACGCTCTCTCGCGTTTGGGCCGGCATCGCGAGTGCCACGCTTATTGTGTGCTCCAACGGAAATGTGAAATTTGGTGACTTTTTGGAAATGTTTTGTGTGTGAGGCCTCCACCGTACTTTGCTTGAAGTTAGTGACTCAAGTGAACCACCGAAGACACCGGGCGAAGCCCTAACTACCGGCCGGCGGCGTCCTACAGAGTACCTACCAGCAGCGCGGCGGCAGACAAGGTACCTGTTCGATTGTTTCTGTGTTTTGTTGATTGTGTTGTGCCTGGACGACACTGGGGAACTCATATTCGGTTAAGCTATCGAAGTAGTTAACATAATTTGGTCCTTCGAGCCGGATTCTACTCCCGGGGAAGGGTGCCTTTACCCAAAGTCTCATCATCATCATCATGTCAGCCATAGGACGTCCACTGCTGAACATAGGCCTCCCCTAATGCTTTCCACATTGATCGATTGGTAGCGGCCTGCATCCAGCGCCTCCCTGCCACCTTTACGATGTCGTCGGTCCACCTTGTAGGTGGACGTCCCACGCTGCGCCTTCCGGTACGCGGCCTCCATTCCAGAACCTTGCTGCCCCATCGGCCGTCAGTTCTGCGCACTATGTGCCCTGCCCATTGCCACTTCAGCTTGCTAATCCGTCGGGCTATGTCAGCGACTTTAGTTCGTTTACGGATTTCCTCATTTCTGATTCGATCTCGCAAAGAAACACCAAGCATAGCCCTCTCCATAGCACGCTGTGCAACTTTGAGCTTCTGTATAAGGCCTATAGTGAGAGGCCACGTTTCCGAGCCATAAGTTATCACTGGTAACACACATTGATTGTAGACTTTCGTCTTCAGGCATTGGGGTATTTTGGACGAAAAGATGTTACGTAGTTTCCCGAACGCTGCCCAGCCGAGTTGGATTCGACGATTGACCTCCTTCTCGAAATTGGACCTACCTAGCTGGATCGTTTGTCCGAGGTAGACATACTTGTCGACAATCTCGAGAATTGAGCTCCCAACTGAAACTGGGTAGGGCGCAACATGGATATTCGACATAAGCTTCGTTTTATCCATGTTCATCCTCAGGCCTACCTGTTGGGAAACTCGATTAAGGTCTTCGAGCATTGTGCCAAGATCTTCCAACCCAAAGTCTGGTAGAATATTATCATCACTCACACTGCCACGTAGGAGCCAATGCCTTGGCCTCAATATTGTCACGCAGTTATTGGATTTTATCCGTGAGACGCGTAACTCGGAGTGTTACGTTTAAATGCATTCAGTGTTATCGAGCGCGACCTAGACTTGCTCAACCATTGATGGCGGATCTCCCTCCAGACCGTGTGAGATCATTACGACCGTTTCAAAGTGTATGTACGGACTTCGCGGGACCCTTATACATAAAATCAAGCTCGTTAAGAAGCGCTCGTGTTGAGAAGTGCTATCTCTGCGTTTTCGTGTGTTTAACGGTGAAGGCGGTACATCTAGAAGTAGTCACGGGACTGTCAGTCGAAGCCTTTGTTGACGCATTCACGAGATTCGTTTCCCGTCGCGGCTTACCTTCACTTGTGAGATCCGATTGCGGCACCAACTTTACCGGAACTGATAAATATCTAAAGGAACTATTCGTATATCTGCGTGATCATAACTACGAAATAGGCCGAGAATTAGCAAAATCTAACGTCACATGGCTATTTAACCCACCTAGCAGCCCAAACATGGGTGGCATCTTTGAAGCTGCTGTTAAATCTGCTAAATCTCTCATGCGTAGAGTTCTTGGAGAACAAAGGTTGACCTTTGAACAACTTACTATCTTCTTTACGCGTGTTGAAGCTGTTATGAATTCTCGACCATTGACTCCATTAAGTTCAGACCCGAATGATCTCGAAATTCTAACACCCGGACATTTCTTGATCGGCGAGCCCTTGGTTGCCCTGCCTGAGTACAATTTTGAAGAAGTTCATATCGGCCGGCTTAATCGTTTCCAATTGTTGCAACGTCTTTCACAACACTTTTGGTGTCGATGGCGCGACGAATACCTTCATACCCTCCAAATAAGACACAAATGGAATACGAGTAGTAGAGGTACAGACTGCAAACGGCAGGCTCTTACGGCCTGTATCTAAACTCGGTAGGCTTCCAATTATTAGTAATTAGGTCAACCAAGGCGACCTTGGTTCGGGGGGGAGTGTATGTTCAGGCACACATACTTTCAATGAGCACGGTACGATTGCGCGGGACCTATTTAAATCTGCCGCCAACTCCGTCCCGCCAAAACTTACACGGCGAGCGCGCGCGACTACAGCAGCGCCGCGCTCCACGACGGCAAACGAACGAAAACTATGCAACACGCTCTCTCGCGTTTGGGCCGGCATCGCGAGTGCCACGCTTATTGTGTGCTCCAACGGAAATGTGAAATTTGGTGACTTTTTGGAAATGTTTTGTGTGTGAGGCCTCCACCGTACTTTGCTTGAAGTTAGTGACTCAAGTGAATCACCGAAGACACCGGGCGAAGCCCTAACTACCGGCCGGCGGCGTCCTACAGAGTACCTACCAGCAGCGCGGCGGCAGACAAGGTACCTGTTCGATTGTTTCTGTGTTTTGTTGATTGTGTTGTGCCTGGACGACACTGCGGGGAACTCATATTCGGTTAAGCTATCGAAGTAGTTAACAATATGTATTTATTTTTATTGTTCACTAGCTTTCCGCCCGCGGCTTCGCCCGCGTGAAAAAAGGGTTGTTTTTAGGGTTTTCCCGCAAATTATTCAAACCGCCAACGTCAAGACTTAAAAGTTATTACACAAAAATTTAAGAACTGGGTCCGTTAGACCCTCTAATCCATATCTGTGGTTAGACCCATTAGCGAGTCCTTAGGTGTTAAATAAACTGTATTAACTACCGATTTCAAAGAAAATGTAATAGGGATGTTTCCTGGGTCAAAAAGCAAGAGTTTTAATTAGTCCGTCAGTTAACTTATCAAAAAATACTCTACACGTATTTTTCACTTTTTCAAACTAATGAAAATTTAAAGAGATAAAGCGCGCCAAAGTTCATAAGAAGAGGCCCGTGACGTCAATGCTTGCATAAAAGTGCCGCACGTTGTGACGTCGTGCGGAACTTCAACGCACCATAACTATGTAATTATTTGTTAGATTGACAAATAAAAATATATGTGTCCAATATTTTTTGATATTAAATATGACGGACTAAAAAAATTTTTTTAGGAAACTAGCCTATTGTACTCGATGTTACACGATGCGTACTATTGTACGCATCGTGCCCCATACCTAAATAATATCGTCAAGGTCCCATTTCTTTTAGATAGAAGCGTGGCCGGGCTGGGCCACAAAAAATGTTCCATATCTGGTGAAATACAGCGGTACATTTTTTATTCTTTTTCAGTACAGAAAAGTACGCCACCGTACTACCTACTGACACTGCCACGGCTTTTTTTGGCGCCGTGGCCGGGCCAGGTCGTAACACACCGTGCGGGGAGAGAACCAGACGCAGGTTAGCGTACCATCCCTAGATTGTCGACATTCCACCAGCGTTTTGATCTCTTTTATAATGCGAACAACTGGAATTCAGTGCCTGCTACTGTCATTCCCGAACATTATAATCCGGGCCTTGTCAAGGCGAGAGTTAGGCAGTTACTGAATGTAACACGAGGTGCGATTGCCTTGTTACGCATTAAAAAAAAACTATAGGAATCCAGACAAAGGCATCATAACACAGTCTCTCCCGCCAATGCCCGTCTGCATGGCATGGCGGGCTCTGCCTATTCCGACGGTGGTGCTGGACCGTGCAATGCTGGCGGGGGTGCCCTCACGCCTTTAGCAAGAAATCTAGATTAATCTTCCGTCAAGTAGGTATTAGAATGATCGGCATTGCCGATTAGTCGGCAAGTCGGCAAAGACCATAGTCGGCCCATCACTAGTACCTATGTTTATTATTCGTTATCTGGGCGCATGTCTGCAAGCATAGGACTTTACAAGTTTTGCTTATTTTGCTATTACCGGTTACCGGTCCTGGACTGCCCGTGTCCTGTGACTAATTTTATGTTATAATTTAGTATTTTCTAATAAGTTTCGGAGCTATATTTTTTATGGTTCCAAAATCGATTTTAAATTCTGATCATCAAAATGACACCAGATGAGTCACTTTCGCATTTAATGACTCTTAAGGTCCCGTGGTAATTATTATAGTATGGTAGTTAAATTTAATTATAATTACCTAGTGATAGTATCTACACTCGCGAGCAAAAATATGGAATCACTTACATGAAGTTGTTTCCACGCGATCTTGTGTACTAACGAATTTGCTAGTAACAAAAAAAAGTGGCACCATTTTAAAGATTAAACTTTTAACTTTAAATTGATACCAAATTCATTTAAATCACACCAGTATTTAAAAAGATATCCCGCCTAATGTGAAGAAGTAAGGAAAAAGACATGTATCTGTTACTGTAAAAGCTCGAACTACGGTTAATCTTAAGATTTAAGTGTAAGTCTTAGGATTTACCGACATGAGTTGGTAAATGTAAGTATTTCTGAAAATACGACGACTTTTTCGAGCTTTTACCATTCGAATTCAGTATATGCTAGGTTTTACCTCTGTCAGCTGGTAGATGTTGGTTTCAGGAATAAAACAATGAGTAATTCTTAATTACTTAGGTACTTTCATCAACTATTAGACAAAACAGGTACATAGTATTATGAAAGTATCATAATATGATAACAAACTAATACCAACTTATTTAAATTATTTGCAATCATTTATTTTTCTTGTGTTTTGGTGTTCACATTTTTACTGTTTCCTTTTTTTATTCCTTCTGACTCATTACCAACGATGTTGTTTTCGTAAAAGTTTACAGAACTTTTAATTAGTAAAATATAACAAAAATGATAATACCATGGACTCCATGGCTATTTTATCCATGGCATGGACGAAATGTGAAGTGGAAAAAATCGGAATTATAATAACCCAGCATTGATAGTAGCGCATACCCATATCTAGCCTATCTAGGACACTGAAATTTTGTACTGCAAGCATCCTACTAATATTATAAACTCGAAAGTTTGTGTGGATGTTTGTTACTCTTTTCAAGCAAAAACTACTGAACTGATTTTGATGAAACTTTACAGTATTATTGTTTATAACCCAGAATAACATATAGGCTATAATTTATGGCGATCTGTGACAAATTAAATTTCACGCGGGTGAAACCGCGGGCAAAAGCTAGTATTTTATATGACATGATCTTACGTTGCTAAAGATAAAACAAGGCAGTGACATCATGGTTTGTTTAATTGTATTAAAATGAAAAGTGATACCGTGGTCTTTCTTTTTAGTTCTTACATTATTCGTACATTTAAACAATACAAAAAGGTTGCGCTCGTGTAATGCGTAGATAAGACCGATTATTATCTGTCAAAAATGCTTGTTTTGTTTTTCAACATTTACCGTGCCATTAATGTAAATCCTAAGATTTACCAACGAAATGGTGGTAAGAGTTCGAATCGCAAACCTTTTGGGACATTTACCATTAGGAATTGGTAGATCTTAGGTTTTACTAGAATATCTTAGGATTTACTGCAATTCGAGCTTTTACAGTAACATATCAACTGTTTGATACGTCGCGAGTTGCGCCCTATAAAAGCACGTGTTTTCGGATTTTAGCTTTCACACGTTGACCCATACACATCTCCGCTTCTTTTGACACTTTACCTGGGATTCTACACCTTCAGAAGCAGCACAAATCGTTGCACTATTGCAAGAAGGGCTCAGCCACCGGGCTGTCGCACGTCAGCTCCACATAAGCCAGTCCTGGGTTTCGAAAATTTTAAGACGCTTTCGGGAGACTGGTGGCTTTATCCCGAGACCAAGTTCTGAACAGCGCCGGTGCATATCGCAGAGGGAAGACCGTTTTTTCATGTCAAACTCTCTATGAAACCGTCATTTGACTGCTATCGACGTCCAGAAAGAGCTCAGAAATGTTTGTAGGATAGCTGTTAGCAAGTGGACAGTTCGTCTAAGATATGAGCAATAGAATTTGACTCCAAAAAGGCCGGCCACAGACTCGAAACTGACGGCAGGTCACCGACAAGCACCCAATTTCAATTTGCTCGCACCCATTTTGATGGGAAGGTGAGTAATGGAGGCAAGTTCTGTTATCCGATGAATGCAGACTGTGTTTGCAGTGAAGCAGTCTAAGAGGGCGGGTCTATAGGCGGCCTGGAGAGCCATTTGTGCAGTGCTGGTTCGCTGAAACAGTGGCTTATGGGGGTGGCTTGCTCGACTTCCCATCGAGATGTGTACAAGCAAATTGAAAGCGTGCTTATCGGTGACCTGCCGTCAGTTTCGAGCCTGTGGCAGGCCTTTTTGGAGTCAAATTCTATTGCTCATATCTTAGACGAACTGTCCACTTGCTAACAGCTATCCTACAAACATTTCTGAGTTCTTTCTGGACGTCGATAGCAGTCAAATGACGATTTCATAGAGAGTTTGACATGAAAAAACGGTCTTCCCTCTGCGATATGCACCGGCGCTGTTCAGAACTTGGTCTCGGGATAAAGCCACCAGTCTCCCGAAAGCGTCTTAAAACTTTCGAAACCCAGGACTGGCTTATGTGGAGCTGACGTGCGACAGCCCGGTGGCTGAGCCCTTCTTGCAATAGTGCAACGATTTGTGCTGCTTCTGAAGGTGTAGAATCCCAGGTAAAGTGTCAAAAGAAGCGGAGATGTGTATGGATCAACGTGTGAAAGCTAAAATCCGAAAACACGTGCTTTTATAGGGGGTACATAGGCCGCAACTCGCGTATCAAACAGTTGATACATGTCTTTTTCCTTACTTCTTCACATTAGGCGGAATATCTTTTTAAATACTGGTGTGATTTAAATGAATTTGGTATCAATTTAAAGTTAAAAGTTTAATCTTTAAAATGGTGCCACTTTTTTTGTTACTAACAAATTCGTTAGTACACAAGATCGCGTGGAAACAATTTCATGTATGTGATTCCATACTTTTGCTCGCGAGTGTAGTAATAATAAAATTAAAAGCCATTAGTTGATAATGATAATAATTGTTATGAGTAAAATAAATAAGAAGTACATTATGATAAACTCATTTATTGCTCTGTAATTTCTTTATATTAAAATAGGTAGGTACTTTAAGACATCAGTACTTAACATTTTACATGTATATTGCTACTTGCTGTACTAGTACTATTTCAAGTGAATATGCAGGAAGATACTTGTTTCAGTTCTGGCGTTTTCAACCTTAGTATATTTTGCTATATTAAACAGATAACAATAAACATTCCTTATATTGACAGTACCATGAGGTATAAAAAAACTGGCTATTAGTACAATGATAGAGTAGAGACATATTTTAGAGAAAGACAATAATTTAGAAGTTTAATGTTTTTGTGTCAAGTTTATCATGACTTTAATTACTAATGAGAATGAATGCATACATCTTCAATAAAATCATTTAAAATATGACTTGAAACACCTGCCTCATGCATTATCATTACATACTTAAAAAAAGGAGTAATAATCATAAAATTAAATCTAATAGCACTAATATAATTAACTGTCACAGCCATAATATGGCTGATGTATTATATTATCCACCTTTCTTCCACTTCTCTCCGGGAGTATATTCAGTCATGGGTCTACCGGAAATGCCACATGTGCCAATACCAACTCTGCCTGTCAAATTGTCAGGGGAAGCAAAGATACTTTTATTCCGAACACCTGGTTTTTTTGATGCTTTGGAATGAAATGATAACCATTTGTTTTTTTCACTTTCTCTTTCTTCCTCAATTTGTTTAAACCTCTGTTGCTTTTTCTGCTTCTTCTTCTTTAAATATTCTCTATTGTAGCTTTTGCCATGTCTGTAAGAATAGAATAGTAATATAAGAACAGATATTTAATTGTGAATTCATTGGTATCATTTTATATATATTTTTATAATACAAGCAATTAAGATTAACTGTTCAATTTTATTTCTGGTTTATAATGACTTACTTGCTTTCATCTCCACTCAAAGGTCTTTTCAAACTTGAGTTTAAAGGCTTGACATCATGAATGGAAACTACTTCTAATGTATTGTAGCCATCAAATTTGACTTTCATACTCTCATCATCAATGTCTTCTATCAGTGCTTCATAGAACCTGGAACATTGTAATAAAATGTTAAAATATGCCAGAGTTGTGTAAAATTCAAAATCTTCTTTCTGATGCCCGATGTATGATGTGCTCCACTAAAAAAAGAAACAAATTCATAACTATGTTTATTGTTTCAGTGTTTGGCTTGCATTTACAATAAACTTATTTTAGTATCACATTAGACTTCGAACATAAATGCTTTACACACAACACATCTAACGTAAATTGAAAATAATAAGATCATATTGTCATTCATGCAAGCTCCTGGTGGTGTACTGACTATTGTGTCTTTTGAGATAGTCTACAATTTGGTAATATTGTAAGCAATTAACTGGTATGTTACTTACGTGCCATCAGCTCTCCATTTTGCAAGGCATTTCTCGCCAATGCGCCATTTGCTTACGGAACTTTCGGCAGGCTCACCGTCCTCGGCCGCCAGCAGGGAGGCTGTAACATCATCATCATTACTAGAACTATGAATGTTAGACACTTTGGATTCACCGTCTTGAGTTTTTATAAGATCTTGTGTCAACTCAATTACTTCTTCTAAATCTCCTTTCAATTTCAGCAATTCTTCATTTTGCGGATCAGTGAGCAAAGCCGCTTCCACCTAAAAGAAATCAACATGTTAGTGAGTTAAAAGTGCGGATAACAAGTTAAATGAAAGAAGTATTAACATAAAAATAACACCATGGATAGTGGCATTATTGAAGATGGTACTAACCTGTTGCAATTGCAATTTATAGTTTCTTAGATCGTCAGCCATGGCTGAGGATTAATAATTGATATTTTAAGCCAATCACACGGCACAGTTCGTAAAATAAAGCGAAATAATTTATGAAATGGAATCCTTGAAATGAATTGATTTCATTTCCAAACCACAATACAAGTCAAAGACAATGACAGCTGTACTGTCAATATCTATGGTTACTGCAGTGATAGCATATTGGCTAACTCTATTTTACTTTAGTTGTTAACTATTTTTTTACACTCTTCAGCTGTTGCTGTTAAGATTTCTACGAGCCTTATATGGACGTTTTTTATTAGCTTTAAACGAGATCCCTGCTTGATCGAATCAGAAATGAGGAGATCCGCAGGAGAACCAAAGTAACCGACATAGCTCGCAGAATTGCTAAAATCAAGTGGCAGTGGGCGGGGCACATAGCTCGTAGAGACGATGGTCGTTGGGGCAGGAAAGTTCTCGAGTGGCGACCACGGGCTGGAAGACGTAGCGTGGGCAGGCCTCCTACTAGGTGGACCGACGATCTGGTAAAGGTCGCGGGAAGAGCCTGGATGCGGGCAGCGCAGGACCGTTCATTGTGGAAAACCTTGGGGGAGGCCTTTGTCCAGCAGTGGACGTCATTTGGCTGAAAAGAAGAAGAAGAAACGAGATCCTTTGTTTCATTTAGTAATAAAAACTTACATCTTGCTTACAGTAACAAGTTGGCAGTACAGTTAAAATTCCTCTATGGTTAACCCTGTCACTTCCGGGTTTGCACACAAGATGGCACCACTGTTCTTTTAATATTTGATTCGTTGCAGTCTCCCGCAAAAAACCGATCCGTTCTGGCGCAAGTACACTATACGGGAAATTGGCCAAGTGTGAACACCATCTCGGTTACTTTCGCCTCTGTTCTCCTCTCTCCTCGCGTGCGTCGTCCATACTTCAGTGTGCGAGCTAGCGTTTTGACTTGGAGAATTTCATGCATAGTATACTTTGTGTCATTACTGGATCCCGCGAAACTGGATTGCCGTGACGTGTTCTTCTAAAAACCCCGTTCCAAAAGGAACGAATGCAACAAAAAAGTGTTCTAAAAAAGAAAACGGTTCATTTTAAAAGTTTTATTTGTATAAAAATATTATTACTTACAGCTTACAAAGAATCATTAATAAATAGAAATATGAAAGTAAAATTACGTATTATTTAAATAGTTCTCTCTTATCAGGTAGAATTATGATACGCTCACTCTATTAATAACAATTTTTAATTAAGACCAAGCCAGTCTCAAACGGAATTTAAAACTACAAAGTATAATTTATGGAATTTTATATCTATCTATTATTTTATGATTTGGTCTCGCATGCACTGGAAAAGTGAGCCACAAAACCAGAAGGTAGCTCACGAGTTTATGAGGCCTAAATTATAGCACTTACGACCACATTATTATTTTTAACAAGCTAGTGCAGTTTTCTACTCCATTTGAATCAATATAAATCTTAGAAAGCAGCAGCAGAAATACCTTGCCTTGAAATAAACATTGGCGTTTTTAAGTATGATGTATAAGTCATATTCATACTTAATTTAATAAAGAAATTTAATAAACACATAATACACTGGTCATCACAAAAATCGACCCTCCCGCGACAAGCACTTTCAAACGTATGCATCCCCACTTCCCACCAATATTGGCACCATTTAAAAGCCTAGTTCTAAACTTCATTTCATTAAAGGAAAGGTTTTTACCCAAAAAATGTGACTGTAGAAGAATCCAGAGTCACTTCTTCAAAAAATGGTAGTTACGCTTGAGCCAACTTTTATGGCTATAAAACTGTTAAGTTGGGAATTATCGCTATCCATCTGTTAAAGAGGACACGTGAGATCATTATTTGGTTTTATAACCATAAAAAATGGTCTAATTGATCCCAGAGGTGAGCCCAAAGTGAGGTCTTTTTTCAAGTCACATTTATTGTATATCGCGTTTATGTTAATCGTTTATTAAGAAATTACATGTGTTATTCTTTAAGGATATTTATTGGGCTTTCAAATAACACCAATATTGTTGGGGCACCATGATTGTGTCAGTAGAAACGAGTTTTCCTGTAAAACGTAGGTGGGCCGATTTTTGTGATGACCGACCAGTATATGTAACGAGTATCTTTCAATGATAGTCCAGCTTAAATTAGTCAATTTAATTGGTTTATTAATATTATTCTTTTGTTTTTATATTGGAATGTGACAGTCAGTAATTTTCAACCGACTTCAAAAAAGGAGGAGGTTCTCAATTCGACCCGTATGTTTTTTTTTTTTTTTTTTTTTTCTATGTTTGTTACGCGATAACTCCGCCAATTATGAACCGATTTGAACAAATCTTTTTTCGGCGTATAGGTAATACCTCAAGGGTGGTCCCATTTAAATTTAATAATAAAAAAAACAACCCCCAAGGGTGGAAAATTGGGGATGAACTTTTTTATACGCAATATCTCCGCCGATTATAAACCAATTTGAACGATTATTTTTTTGTTGAATAGGTATTATCAAAAGGGTGGTTTCATGCGAATTTGAAGAAAATATTTCACCCCCAAGGGTGGAAAATTGGGGATGAACTTTTTTATACGCAATATCTCCGCCGATTATGAACCAATTTTTTTTGGTCTCAGTGTACTGCCTACCTTCAGTGGTAACATCAAGGTAATAATTAGTTAACTAAAAAGCAAGAAATAAGTAAAATTTTATAAAAAAAAATAAAACCGACTCCAAAAAACCTACACTAAAACGTAGAAAAATAATTACTAATTACCTACTTATTTATTAGGACGAATTATTAATATTTATGTAGGTATACATAAATATTAATAATTCGTCTAAAAACATTCGGTTTAGTGTAGGTTTTTTGGAGTCGGTTTTATTTTTTTTTATAAAATTTTTGTTTTATTTTTTTTAACTGTTTAACTATATCAGATTGAATATGACTGGTTCAAAGGGTAGTTGTTTATCAACTAAAGCCAGATATAAAGTTATTTGTCTATTATAAACATTTTTATCGTAAATTAATATTTTTAATAAATTTCGTAAGAATAATCTGTGTAATTTGTGTTACATTATGAACTCAGTCAGTCTTATTAAATTTATTAAAAGCATGAAATAAAGGTGTTTGTGTAGTGCGTTAGGTATTAGCATTTTGATAGGCTGCTCTATACAGATATGCACAGTGATGTCATTGTAACTTACATGTTTATGTTTTAGAAATGATTATAGCGAATCTACCAGGATGTATTGGTCAGCTTGGTTATTAACTCTCAACGTTGACGAGGTGGCTTTGTAGCGTGGACTGGTGGTAGCGTCGCCTTGACGCGAAGTCTTCATTGTCATCGTTCAGCCTCTCTTGTTCCACGCTGATGTCAGCGTGTATCGGCGTCACAACCAACTGCTCGTATTCTAACGGACGCTTTCTGAAAGGAGAAGTATTATGAAGGCTTTAAAAAGAATCTCCGATAAACTGGGACTTAAATGTTGATAAATTTTTTAAGTTTATTAAAAGTATAGAATTAGGAGATTAAGAATAATACAAATAATTAACCTACATAGACTAAATAAAAAAATTGAAAAAAATTGAATCGGCATTGTCAGGAGCTTATCGTCGACTTATCATAATACTGTCACTAACTTTACAAGTATTACATATCAATGATTAAAGCGTAGATATCACTTAATATGACAAAGAAATAATTTAAATGTGTTGTTCACGTATCTGATAAAGAAAATGTTATCAGAAATACACTTGAAATATGGCTATGTTTAAATTTAAATAAGATACATATTTGCTTGATGACTCAGTAACAAATAACCGATTTTCGAGGGGTTTTATCTTGGCCCGTAGGTATAGGGTTTACAGCTGCGGTTGTGCTTAAATTCAGTTCTAAATAAGTACCGATTAACACATTAGTTATTATGACTATACGAGCAATAAGTGGCTATTTGCTATGGTGCATATTTGCATAACTCACACTAAGCGTTTCGTTAACTCTTTTATAATACTAACAGCTAGGGACTGGAATTCGCTGCCTGCTGCTGTCTTTCCCGAACACTATAATCCAGGCCTTTTCAAGGCGAGAGTGAAGGCACTTACAGGGCAGATATGTACTATCCTAGACTGCATCTCACTTAACACCAAGTGCGATTGCGGTCAAATACCTGCCTATTTAAAAAAAAAATTCGAAATGGCTGATTTTTCAATCGTCAGATAGCTTATAAGTTATAAGCTAAACTAAGCAGTTATGATAACTGAAGAATAAAATGTAATTTTGACATATTTCCCACACTGAAATTGTCAATTTATTCTTCAGTTAAAATTTAACCAGCGATTAAAAAATCAGCCCTAAGGCCCGATTCGACCAAACTTTTAACCGAGAATAACTCCTGGTTTAACTGGCACATTGACAGTTTCAGTATGGGAAATCTGTCAAAATGTCGAATAACTGACGATTTATTCTGAGATTAATTTACTCTTGTTTGGTCGAATCCACCCTTAGGGCTGATTTTTCAATCGTCGGATAACTTTTAACTGAAGAATAAGTTTGGCACATTGACAGTTTTAGTACGGGAAATATGTCAAAATGACAATGTTATTCTTCAGATAAAAAATATCTGACGATTGAAAAATCAGCCTTTAGTCAAAGATAATAATTACCCGATAGCGTGCAAGAAGGATATCTTCAGCCATCGGAAGAAGCGGAACTCGGAGGCGCGGCCGGGCTTGACGGCGGGGTTGGCGGCGCCCACGTACAGCCACAGCACCCACAGGATGAACAGGCAGCCGAGCGCGTACGCCCAGTTCACCAGGAACATCAGCAGAAGCTTGATCGCCACCTAATAAAACATAGTTTGAATAACAATAAATAATAATTTCAGACACTAGCTTTCCGTTTTGCTATATAATATTTTAAACTATTATGTTGCATTTTTACTATAAAATTATCACTTCACGGGATTTATTGCAACAATATCTATTTTATACGACGCCGCATCTCTTCAGTCTGACCGTGCAACCGAGACGAAACGTCGGGAGGGTAAATATTTTATTTACCGTTAAAATAGATATTGTTGCAACAAATCCCGTGAAGTGATAATTTTACTAGCTTTCCGCCCGCGTGGAATTTTGTCTGTCACAGAAAAACTTTTTCGCGCGCGTCCCTGTTTCAAAAACCGGGATAAAAACTATCCAGATGTCCTTTCCCGGGACTCAAACTATCTCTTGCCAAATTTCATCGAAATCGGTTCAGTGGTTTAGGCGTGAAAGCAAGACAGACAGAGTTACATTCGCATTTATAATATTAGATAGACAGAATAGATTAAAACATACACTATAGAGAAATATTTAAAAAACAAAACAGTCAACCTTACATCATAAAAATAAAAACTTTCAATTTTACACATGCAGCCGAACCCGCTACGTGATAAATGGACAGTCAGACAGAATGTCGTTGGAGCTCCCACGCACACGGCTCAGCATAGAGGCTGCCCTTTTCCGTGGCATGGAAGCCATCAGTATGTGCTTCATATGTGTGAATAGGCATCGGTAATTTTATGTCTTGGTCGACCGATCCTTTTAGGTTGAAAACTACGGAGCATGGTCTTATTTTAATGTCCGTTCGTTCGTTCGTTTCAGCCGAAAGACGTCCACTGCTGGACAAAGGCCTCCATCGTAATATGTTTTATGGACTATCGTGCTTCATATAAATGCATTTTATTTTATAACAACACATTAATTAAGGTTTAGCTTATGGCTAGTAAATCTATCTACTATGGAGCAAATTAAAACCAACAGTCCAAAATCCGAATTTTATATCAGACAGATCGTAATCTATGACGCGCATCGGAATTATGGCAATAAAACAATGTTTGCGATTAATTGCGAATTACCATTTTAGTGTTTGACCGACATACAAAGTATTGCGTTACGTAAAATGCATTCATAACCATTTTTGTAACTCCTTTCACTAGCGCTATTTTTAGGTGATTGATTCTTATACTTACCCCAGCGAGAGAAAGCCATCTGTTGCAAAGATGAGAGTACCAATTCTTGTTTTTAGAATGAACACTGACGCTGGGCCGTCTCACGTCGCCATTCGACTGTCGACCGTTCATTATAGCGGGATCCGTTGGTGATGGAGTGAAGTCCTGTAAAGTGAAGAAAATCTGCTTAGCACTGCTTATTAACCTTAATGAGCAAGTCAAGTACTACATGAAGCAGGTACCTCGGTACCTACTACCTACAATGCGTTGAGCGACACGGTGAAAAACGTCATGTATGGCATACGAGCGATAGACCGCGTAACAGTGTTGTTGTTTGTTTAACCAGAAATAGACCGATGATCCGCTAAATGTAACAGACATATGTTTTGAATGTACGTTAGTCATAGTTAATTAATTCTCCACGCGAGAAGAAAAATGCGCGCGAAAATAAGGACTGTGAGCTTTTTATACAGTTAATCTGTATTACACTTGATGACTTGAATATGGTTTAAAACATGGATTACTCACTCCTACATTCTTGTGTCTTATCCTTTCGGGAAACAGTAGATCAAGATCGCTTCCTGTAGCTCCATAGACTTGGGTATCACGTGGTGAACTACCTTGGAATCTGAAATGATTTAAAGATTTTAATAATTTTATTATTCATTTGTCAATCTGTTTTGTTATTCAGAATTTATGTTGTAAGTAAAGATGATTATGAATAAAAAGAAAGAAAATCATACCTCATTTCACGTTTATGTTGCAAATCAAATGTCTGGGCGAGAGCAAAATAAGAATAATCGATACTAGCATATGTGATAAGGAAGGGCATTGTTACAATTGGTGCAAGTCGGTTTATGCCTCCAATTATGATGAATGTGATAGTTATTATAGCTACAACTACCATAGCATAAATTGGTACTTTGTTGGGGCCTCTCTGTAAATGAATAAAAAACAAACAATGATTTGGAATTAAAACAAAGTAAGTATGATTGTTAGTTGAAAAACATGAAGAAGTATTTACCCCACGGCCAAGAGCGTCTAACCCTGGTATAACTTTCTCGTTGGCAATACTTTGCAGTACTCTTGGCGTGCCATACATTGCACCAAGACATGAGCTCATAGAGCTAACATACAATCCTGCCAGCAGCAGGACCCTTACGGCAGATATGTCAGCAGTAATAGAGAAGGTATTCAATAGTGCTTCACGGGTAACTGTGGCTGCTAATGTTATTATAAACATGAGGTACAGGAAGGTTCTGTGAAAATGAAATAGCAATAAGTTTTATATATTCTCTTTTTAAAATTAATAAAATAAAAAAATATATTTACCCAGTGCCTATAGCTGCCAAGGAGCCATTAGGAATATTGACAGATGGGTTTTTTAAGTCACCACTCATATTGATTCCTGCTAAAATCCCAGTAATTGTTGGGAAGAAAACTCCAAAGCACTTGAACCAAGAGTATCCTGGCTCATAATTTGACCAAGTGTTGTTGGCAATTGAACTGTTGAACCAACCAACAAATTCAGCAGCTGGAAGTTAAAGCTCCATGTTAGTCTTATATACTTTCATATAATCCATTCACTTAATGGAAGCACTTAAAGGAGTTCCATAGCACTTAATGGAAGGTTATAATGATTTCATCCAGGATTGCTCAATGCTCAGAAGTAATATTTAAGTTATTTCACAAAACTAATAAACAGTAATGAGAATACATAAGAATAAGTAAACTAATAAACTTACTTGGCAAGGTAGTAAAGGAACCAAGGAAAAAGTCAAAGGCTGCCAATAATATGACTAGAAGAAGAACAAACTGCAGCTTTATCACCCACTTCACTCCAGCAACATTGATTGTGCCCAACAGAAGCACTGCGGCAATGGCAAAGCCCTGCGCTGCCCATGTGTTGTTCAGGTTGACAAGATCAGCCATTGACTCCCCAAAACCAACAACATTCAGAGCACATCCCACTGCCTGAAATTAATTTTCAAATAATAACTTATATATTTTGTTGTTAAACAGTAGGAACATTGATATAGATACATATTTGTACTTGTTATGAATGATTCAATCATGCTTTTGCTGTACAAGAAAGATACTACATATAGTTTTAAAAAGTACTACCTGTCCAAAGCAGTACACAATGCCAAGAGATCCACCCATTCGGGAGCCCAATGTGTGTGCTAGAATGAAGTACACTCCCCCACTTTCTATTCTGCATCGTTCGCATATTCCCACAGCTGACAGCACTGAGATCAAGGCAACAAATACTAGAAAAGAAATAGTAAATTTAGTAGATAATTGTTGAAATAGTTAATAATTTAGGATAAAATAGAAAAAAATACCTGTAAATATTACTATAAAAACTGCATTAACTACACCAGCTTGACCTACAATCCAACCGGATCTTAGAAATACGATTACTCCAAAAATATTTATAAGGCATGATGTGAACACTCCGTCCCAGGTCCCAAATAGCACTGGTTGTGATATGAAAAAGTTGGATTTCCACCAAGGAACATCTCCCTGCAAGTAATTTATTTAAGTAGAATCCATAGGCTATTGCTATAATTGAAGCTTATTATCTATTGTGTATACTCAGTTATCAGCTACCTGTATATCGGCAAATATTTCATTTGCTCCAGAGGCTTGGTGTCCGCCTGTTCCATATTGTGATTCATTCCCGAAGTCTACAAATCCACCAGATTGTCGTCTCATTCGAGCCCTATCAAAACCCGGTTCATCACTTCGAAAACTATCTATATCTAGATCATTTCTTCTAGAACGATTATTCTGATCCATTTTAATCTAAGTTACTACGATAACATAATGTATTAATCTCAATCAAAATAATTTAGCGCAACATCGCAAATTCGCAATCATCATCAGACAGAATTTACAAAATGTCATTAATGTCAATGTCAGCCAGCAGTCATATGTCAAAAATGTGTCAAATGTTTTTTTTAAACTTACGATGATTACAAGGAATGCATACTTATAATACCTAACGAGAAAAAATGTAATATAAGTGTTATAAAAAAATAGACAAAAGTGGAGACACTTTTGTAATTAATTAAGTTTGTATCTAATACCTAATGAATTTAGAATAAATTATTTCGTATTTATAATAAGGTGCAACCGCTTTTAATCCTTATCCCACAAAGCAATTAGTAATACTACCTTCTCCCCCACAGAGCACATTCTCCGCATTAAACACAAACTTCAAGCATTATTAATGTGAAATTAACTTCAATTGCCTAACTTAGCTTAAAAGTACATTTTTGATAAGCTTTTGACCCTAGGCTTAAGCCCAGCCAAAAAAAAAAGAAAAAGTTGACAGACAGAGCGCGGGAATTCATTTACAGATTATAGAAAGTACAAGAGGTTACATTTTCTTTAGTTTTATTAAAAAAGTACCTACCTCAACCTACCTACCACAGATGAGAGAGAGAGTATGTCTAAAGCTACCTACATTGAAGTTAGTTTAGAAAAGTACTTTTACGTGTGTTTTATTTAACAATTACTTTTTTACGGGTGCGAATTTCAGAAAAGCTTAATAAATATTTTTCTTATGATCGATGGAAAAAATAGGTGGGTAAGTACCTACTCTTACTTTATCTAATATGCCAGTCAACCAATTTTAATTTTAAGGTCACGCAGAATATGGCTTATTGTCGATCGATAGATAGTTTGGTCGGCTGCTAATTTGTATGCGGAATCGGCCAATAACTAAATAAGGTACACCAATCGGTGTAATGTGTGCCCTTTCTTTCATTCATACTGGAGTATCGGCTAACAAAAAGCTCAGTCTGCGCGGAGTCTAACTAAAAGTAGATAGGTAACTACACCTACAAGTTCGTAGCCTCCACATAGCGACACACTGCATAATTATGCTTTTTGTGTATTTCATTGATCACCTATTAAGCTATTTATAATAAAATGATATCGTTTTCCTAATACTAGCGGTGCGGCATTATTACATAAAAAACAATTGGAAAAGTGCTGTGATAGAGCGAGCGCGAAAAACTTAACATTTCTACTTATTCGTAACAATGACGTAACTTACCTAACTTCGTGAAAATTCACTATGAGAAGTGAAAGGGAAAATTATTATGGTTAGGTTTTTCACTCTTCCTGCGAGTTTACATACCAAAGTATTTTATTATTTGCTAAAACTTGATATAAAATTATTTGGATAGGGTCCTACTTATTACATAGGTATTATGATACTTATTTGCAATTATTTTTTCTTACGATTTTGGAATTATTTATGCTCAAGAGAAAAATATCTTCAATTATTAAAAACAAAGCATTTGAGCAAAATTAGAATTGTACAAAACAGTAAAATAGTATTGTAAATTACCTAAAACGGTTTAAACAAAATGATCCAAAAAGCGTTTTTATGGAAATGGTTTTCCAAACATAACATAACAAAACATAAGTATTGTCTACACAAAATAATAACTATTTAACATAAAATTAAAATATTTTGACTTAATTATTTACTTAATATGATGATTTAAGCACCTGCCTAAACTTAGCCTAATTTAGTCTATTTATTTCGTCTGCAAAAGTTTTTGCAAGTAGGCGTGAACGTAAATTTATGTAGTAGACAGACTGAGCTAATTCTAAAGTAGAAACTACTATAAATTAGAAGTAATTTACGATTTAATTTATTATATGAGAGTAAGTAATTCAAAGCTAAATGTTTTATGACGTAAATTAAATTAATTATGTACTTAGTTTAATGCTCGTTTACTTTCATGCCTGATTTTGTTTTTAGAGAAAATAATTTTAAGTAATGTTTTTACAAGAAAATATTTTACCGGAATATCAAATTTCGTTTACGTTTTTGTACTATGTACAAAAGCTTTCGCTTAGTAAAGCGATTTGTCCTTGACCGGAAAGTAGGTCAGCCAAAGGAGATATTTCATGTTCACATTATGGCTACAGCCTACAGGTTTCGGTACTTTAGTTTACCTTTTTATTCAATTATGCTTTCTTAGTATTATTTTATTAGGTAACTTTATTGACATGTTGAATTGTTGAACTCTACACAATATTTGATGAGGGGTATATTTAAAGATTATTTAGCTAAATATCTTCATCGAGGGAAATCACTTTGGCCCACTGGCCGCTCTTAGGGTGCAGCTGACTGGCACTCTGGGTTGAATAGTAAATGGCCAATGGTTTGAGGTTTCGTACACCCACATGTTAAGCCGGAGCCATCTGTAACACCCTTATAAATGGTTAGAAATACACTTGCTTTTATTTCATCAAACCCTTAGCCTTAATTTGATGGGACAACAAGACTTATTTCTCGAAAATGATGCATCAGGCATATGACTTTTGACCTCGTGCGTCCCAGACTAAAAAAAGCTCCTAGAAATACTATCTACTTAGGTTAATATCTAAAAATAAAATAAACAAGTACAGGTAAATAAATATTGCAAATGTAGGAATTGAAATGATTAACTTTTATTAAAAAAAAAATATTTTTGTAGCAGCACAGATCATAGTCGGAACACCTCACTACTAACAGTTTTTTTAAATAATCACACATTTTATGAGGTAAGTAAGTGTGCTTCACTTCACATCAAATAGAAATTAACAATAAATTTCAGTCGCTTAAAAATAATTTAGGAAAGTTAGTGGGTTTTTCTAAACATTTGTAAGATTTTTGCAAATCTTGCAATTTTCATTTTAAATGTTAGTGAAGTAGTTTTAAATGAATTAAAAAAAGTTTTTTTGTGGTAAAATAATAAAATGTATCCCTTACAAAAGATAGATATTGGACAGTAAATTCCCATGGCCCTTAAAATTAACGAGAACATCCAAAGAGTTTCAAAGGGATTTAATCTGAGAATAAATTAAAAAGCTTTTCAGAATGCAGGTAGGCGCGGACGGGTAATTGGTTAGTAATAGGTCGTCGAGCAGGCTTGCGGATCCGGGCGCTATCTTAATCGTCCAGCGTTTAAGCATATTTATGTAGCAATAAGTTATCAGAGGCCTAATTACGGCCGCGAAACCACCTGTCCGCTATCATTTGTACATAGGCCTTCGCATATACTTCCGTGCATCTTACGCGCGGGCCCTCCCCCGACCCGCGATTGGCTGGAGCGGGCGGTGCGCGCGCAGCGGCCCACCTCGCCGCCGAGTGTGAGATGCTGCGACTCCGGAGGAGCCGGACGCCGCGATGTGCATCGCCGCCAGTGTCGCCCGAACACGCCGCCGCTCAGCACCCACCCGCGACGCCGCGCACGACTCACAAAGCACGACACTCCACGTGCGTCATCATACAAACTCTCAAAAGTATTCCCAAGTTACTTTCTTAGATGATTCCGAACCAAATAACAACTTTAGCAAAACTTTTGCATTGAGTTTCGTAGTGGTAGTAAAGTAGAGACGTAGTTGGTGATGTGATATGGCTAAGCGGCGAGAGCTGAAGCGCTGTGGAAGGCAGAGCGCGGGCGCGCTGGTGGTGGCCGGGTGCGCGTGGGCATGCGCGCTGATCGCCGCCGCCGCCGCCGATGCTCATGCTGACGTTGACACCTCAACCGGGCTCGGAGACAATACACTTACCAACTCAGGTAAGTAACTTTTTATCATATTATGCAGCAGCAGTTTCGGTAAGGAAACTCTAACTACATTGATGTTTGAATTAATTTTCCGACGGGAAAAAGATACCGATGGGTAAAATAATTCGGTCAACGTTCAATAAGCCTAGGTATTTATTGTAGGTACGGGACGGTTATATTTAAATTTTTCTTTATTTGTTTACCAAAAATGTATACACTAATATGATAAAGGTTTAACATCCATAAACATAGTGATGTAAAATATGACGAGAAATCGTATTATCGTTTTTGTTTACCCAATAATGAAGAATGTTCACTAATTTTGTTTTTTAGCTTTCTGTATTCTCTGTTAAAAATAAAAAATACACGTGAAAGAATTATTTCGATACGTCAATTAGTTTCCAAGATATTGAATTTTAAAAGTGCGGGCGGCGGCCGGCCCGCCATTTTATGCGCGTGACGTCATATTACAACGACTGGCTCATATTTGTATGGGTGGAATCTTGAAAACTGAATTAAGACCCACTTCCAGGCAACCGATTAAGCTGAAATTTCGCAAACACATGTGATTTGGATGACCATGCAATATTATGATGACATGGAGCTGATCTGATGATGGAGCTGGAAGGTGGCCATAGGAACTCTATAATAAAACGACTTAAATGCATCGAGTTTGGGCTCGTTCGTTTTGTATTGATGAGTATTTTAATTCTATATAGTAATCGGGGTCTAATGATGGAGCTGGAAGGTAATTCGCAATAAAACGACACAATCGCATCAAGTTTGGGTTTGGTTCAATTTTAATTTCTGTGATGGGTCTGGGTGTTAATATGTATAATAAGTTTGTATTTACAAAAAAAAAATATTTAAGTATGTTTATATCCGTTTTCTAGTGAGCGGACGCTGTGAATGTACGTCACACGGGGTCACGTGACCGTCGGCGGGACTCAATATTTAAGCGAACTTTGAATGCCTATAAAATCATAACTACTGGGTATTTTTGAATGAAATAAAAACTAATGTATTTGTAAATGTAAAAGCTTAACTGTAACATAGGTTTCAAGTGATTTTGCATACCTAGTAACATTCTCAATTGGGTAATTATTACCAACTGGCTTGAGTTCAAAGTTTACGTGACGTGTTCAGTAGGGTGTCCCGAAATATCTTTTTTTATATTTTCGCTACACAAGACCCCTCAAAACTTGCGTCATACGATGTAGATTACCGTAAAAATAATTAAAAAAATATAAAATAATGTCTCAAGGGCTCTACCGGCATTTTTATGTCTCAAAAAATCACTTAATCAGCCCTTCACTGTTTGTCATCTATTATTTTATTTTTTTTACAATTATTTCATTTTATTTTGTAATAACAGTGGCAGTGGAACCCTAAGATATGATTTGCAGGCAATGACAGATTGTTTCCAGTAAGGAATAGGTTTGGTTCGAAGTAGCAGAATTCATATTTTGACTTGTTTTTCTCAAATTTTCTACTTCTTCAGCGAGGCTGTTGGTATTATTTCTGTTGAGGTTTTATTGCTGTAAGGTATCGCACCGCACTTTTTTGTTATAATATTACATGCTTTTAGCATAAATTTAACAAAAAAATAGCAAATATATGGTAGTAATATACTTTTTGATTTTTTTCAGGTAAAAACTACTTAGCCAAAAATCTATAAAATATTATATTTAAACAGAATACTAATTGACATGTTAAATAGTTTTAGCAAACTATTAAATATAAATAACATTTATGTACGTTACACACACTTTCTAGCTGAAATTTTTGTTCTGTACGCAGTTTTTTATCAATGGTGAACTTCAACGGAAGTAAAAATATATTTTTAGTTATGAAAAGCATACATGTTATATATCAAATTAAAGACAATTTAATACACTTCTTTGGCTCGTGTAAAACTTTTAGTAGAGTATAAGACATTTTGTAAAAAAATGATTTTAAAAGTAGTATCACAACAATGTAAAAAAATTCAATTTTCCTTTAATTACTAACTAAAGGTTGATTTTATCGATACAATTTATACTACAAAATATCAAGCGCACACATAGAGCTTTGATTCAAATAAAAAAGTAATGAAATCGGACAAATGGTTTTCAAGTTATGGTTGATTTTCTAAAATTGACTGCCATTTTTGTTAGCTTCCACTTAGAGATGCCAATCATTGTTTTATAATAGCGTAATAAAATTATTAACCTGCTGTGAGAAGGGAATTGAGTATCCTCAAATTAAATCGATATCTTGGCTGACCCATGGATTAATTAGGAATACATTAAAATCGCACGCGTAAATGCCTGATTCTAGTCAAAAAGCCAATTCTGTTTTTAAAGTATTTATGGATTTATTGGTTTTTAAACCATTTTAAACCTTTCTGTGACTCATTGTGTATCCTCAAATTTCATAAAAACGCTATTTTTGTATTATTTATTGTTTATGTTAGGAACCCTAAAATAGCAATTTTAAAAATTTTTAAGGTCAGGTAGAGGCCTCAAGATGACAGATATCTAATTAAATTTAATGCTAATCGTAATCTATATGTCAAAACGCAACTTTTGACTCCTCTTGCGTAACCGTAGCTCAAAACAAATTTTTTCCCATACAACGACGGGACACCCTAGTGTTCAGTCTGAATGGTGTTGTCTCAAATGCACACTCATGTATTTAACTTTATAGGATAGTAGGTTAAAATTAAATATTTTTGGTTGTAACCGTGGAAAGTGGATAAAAGATTACCTAATCCTAAAAATAAAATCAAAAATTTCACATTGTGTTTGGGCACTTGTGGGTTACAGCCAAGTTTATTATATTACCTACTATTGAATGTGGACATTAATTAAAGTTATGGATATTGTAGTCTTGTGATCCCAAAGGGGACGCGTTATGGAAATAGGAAGATTACTAATAAATTACTAGGGTGCAGTATGGAAAGAAATTACTATTACTTAGGTACAAAAAAGTTGCATTTTACACATTATAAAAATACATGGAGAATAATCCTATTAATGACTAATCCACTGAAAGGAAAAATTTAAATATTTTTAGAAATGATTGCGAAAGTTACTTTTAATATTTCAGGAATTTTCCTTTTTTGTGTCGAATTGGACACTATCTTTAAGAAATGAAGATTGTTACAAAGTAACAATTTGTATATTACTTAGGTATGTTTTAGTAAATCATGTGATCTAATAACGTGTATCTAAGAATACTAGTTAATAGTTTTTAAACATTATATAAATAATAATATATTAAATTACCTAAGTATGTGCTTATGATACCTAAATTATGTAAGTAGATCTTCTTGTTGATTGATGTAGGTAGATAATATAGGTAGTTGATAATTTTATTTATTTACTAGCTTTCCGCCCGCGTGGAATTTGTCTGTCACAGAAAAACTTTATCGCGCGCGTCCCTGTTTCAAAAACCGGGATAAAAACTATCCTATGTCCTTTCCCGGGACTCAAACTACCTCTATGTCAAATTTGATCAAAATCGGTTTAGGCGTGAAGGTAAGACAGACAGACAGAGTTACTTTCGCATTTATAATATTACTATAGATTAAAATTTTCTGGCGTTAAGAAGTACGAACCTTAGGCAATTCGATTTTTTTAAGTCATTAAAAAATATTTATTTTCGGAGTTTGGTTATTTACGGGATTAATCAATCAAATTATGTTCACATTGATGAGGTCAATCAATATAATTGATAGACAACAAGATAGTTGATTTATTTGAGCAGGAAAAACCACATTTTATTTAATGGTTTATCTTACCAGATTTAGGCTTTTTAATTTTAATTTTTACTACTTACTTGATAATTTTAGAAGTATAATTATTTTTCTCTGTGTTACCGTTGTTATAATATAACTAATAACAATAATAATAACACAGTGCTCGAACTTTTAATGCGTATAACTTTTTACCATAGGATGATTTCGTAATCAATAATAACAATAAATTAAAAAAAAATCAGATTAATATTTTCATATCAAGCGTTGTGATTGTTCAATTGTTGTATTTTCATAATTACTTATACGAGTATGTACTAGGATTTATTTTTACTAATGTATAGAAAGTATCTATAAAATGACACATTTACAAGAATATTGTTAATTTTCGACTTTTGGAAAACGGGTACTATTGCTCTTGCGGTAGGTACTTTTATTTTAATTAAGTTGTGAAATGTGGGGGCAATATTTCCTGTTCGGTTTGGTTGGTGGTAGCCTAGGGTTTCTTCTCAAGTCCACCTGGCTATCTACTTCCATCTTACCTAAGTTTGTCGCCATAACAACATTGTTAACTGCTTTGCTGTGCTCCGGCAATTAGAGTTAAGATAGTGGTTGAGGATTCTGGGTGAAGCTCGGTTCCACCTTCAGCCTGATCATCACTTTCCATCAGGCGAGATGCAGGCCAAGAGTTTACTCCTGGTGGATAAAAAAATATATTATAATAATTTTAAATTACAGTAATAAAGTAACAAAAGTAAAACATCATTCTGTGGTCAAGACGACGTCATTTTTACTTTATCGGCACTAAATATTCAAGCCCTGTTGATAATACTGTACAATCACTAAATTATAATGAATGACTTTGAAGTTAAGAAAACACGTTAAAATACGTTAGTAAAATGATTAAAAATATTATCAGGCTTACTTTTTTTTTCAGGCGGGAATTGTAGAGACAATAAACCATGAAGTACGTACTCAACTGTTAAGATCAGCACTACGAAATAGTACCTTGATTTAAGTTGTAAATAATACATAAATACATGCATTGCGTATGTCCTTCTGGACATTCATCATCAAAGATTAAAAAAGAAAGAAAATAATTTTATACTAGCGGCCGCCCGCGACTTCGTACGCGTGGATCCCGTTTTACCCCCTTCATCTATCTTACGCGGTTTAGATTTTTTCATACAAATGTTTTTTCCCGCTAACTTCCGTTCCCGTTGGAATTTCGCAATGTCCTGTTGTAACTAAGCTTTAAGTTCACTAAGGGACCTGCATGCCAAATTTCAAGCGTCTAACTTAAGCGGTTTAGATTTTTCATACAAAAGGATTTTCCCGGTAATTCCTGTTCCTGTGGGAATTTCGGGAATTCCTTTCTTTGTGCACCTCTACGGTACCTAAGCTACGTCCCTTATAAATTTCAAGTGCCTACGTTTAGCCGTTTAGGCTGTGCGTGGGTATGTCAGTGAGTCAGTCATACAAAAGGAATTTCCCGCTAATTCCAGTTCCCGTGGGAATTTTGCAATATCCTGTTGTAACTAAGCTTTAAGTTTACTAAGGTACCTGCATGCCAAATTTTAAGCGTCTAACTTACGCGGTTTAGATTTTTTCATACAAATGTTTTTTCCCGCTAACTCCCGTTCCCGTGAGAATTTTGCAATATCCTGTTATAACTAAGCTTTAAGTTTACTAAGGTACCTGCATGCCAAATTTTAAGCGTCTAACTTACGCGGTTTAGATTTTTTCATACAAATGTTTTTTCCCGCTAACTCCCGTTTCCGTGGGAATTTTGCAATATCCTGTTGTAACTAAGTTTTAAGTTTACTAAGGTACCTGCATGCCAAATTTCAAGCGTCTAACTTAAGCGGTTTAGATTTTTCATACAAAAGGATTTTCCCGCTAATGCCCGTTCCCGTGGGAATTCCTAAGTATCCTATAACCTGCCCAGGAGTATGAAGAATAATTGTACCAAGTTTCGTTAAAATCCGTCGAGCAGTTTTTGTTTCTATAAGGAACATACAGACAGACAGACAGACAGACAAAAATTTTACTGATTGAATTTTTTGCATCAGTATCGATCACTAATCACCCCCTGATAGTTATTTTGAAAATATATTTCATGTACAGAATTGACCTCTCTACAGATTTATTATAAGTATAGATAGATTATGAAGCAATGTTTAATACCTCTTTCTAAAATCTTACATAATAATACCTAAATATAGGTATATGGCGGAAGAAAGTGCATGCATTTATAGTCTCATTTTTTAGGAACGACTTATGCAATTTTGTGTGTAGATTGGAATCATTATTATAGCTATAAATAGTGTAGTGCAACAATACTAAAGAAGATAACCTTTCAGTTGTCAGATGACTGCTTTTATTATTGAGAGAGATAAATATTATTATATCGGTTACTCTGTCAAGCTATTCTTAAATGCTTGATGGATTATTGGAATATTTCATCACGGTGGACCCGTGTCATCTGAATATACTTAATTTATTTTTAACAAGCAGTTTGGAAACGAATATAACAGTCGGTTTTAAATGATTTGATTGTATTTTTCATGCTATTGGAAAATCAGACTGCCTTAGACCGTTTTGAATTAAAAAAAATCGCTTTCTGGGTTACTAATGTTACTGAGCTACCAAGAAGACAGAGGTTATATACCATGTCGATCTTAAAGGTGACAGTTTACAAAATTCATAACTCTGACACCACAATCGCTTTTTAAATTGTTTTCCAATGTTTGTGAGAAACAATTTTCTAAAAAACAAAAACTACCTACTTATTTCCTCAGTATTAAAAGAGTTTACCTATGGCTTTAAATTAGTGTCAAGAGGTGTCAATGGCTTCTCCCTAAAATACCATCTCTATGTTTCAGAATGATCAATTTACATTATACCACTATGTACTTAAATTCCATAAATTAAATCGAGTATCAAAATAAAATTACAGTGTTATCAAAATATTTAGCTTATTAATGAAAGAATATCTTAATGAAAGCGAAGCTAGGCCTTCATTTCTCTTCGTTATTTATATTATTATGAGTGGCGGGTGGGCGGTGACGAAATAGAACAACACCTACTTACTTACGTATTTATTGTACGTAAGTAACTCAAGATGGAACACAAATATCTTCTGATAATACTGTTGAGGGAGAAACTAATCTTACCTGTCTGTGTATACTCTTTGATCTGATACAATAAACATCACACACCAAGAAGTCAGCTTCCATTAACCTCGCTTAGAACACATTAATGGAGGTTACTTATTGAGTTGTGTCTTATAATAAAAAAGATTTTCATAATGTGGTAATTGAGAATTTACACATGTGAATATGAAAATAAAATGAATAAGTAAAAAGCCGACATCAAAATAAGTTTAAAGTGTTCAAGTGGCTCTACTAGCATAATGAACATAAAATGAACATAAAATGAACATAAAATGATACACACCAGAAGGATTTATTAAATAAGTATAGCTAGTCCATTAATGATCATCGAGTGGATCAATACAGATGCTAAAGCTTTATAAAAAATCAAATCCATCACTACAGTAAGTATTAGTAGAGTACAACGGCAAATATTTATAATTATAAAACAATCAATAAATATTTTCAATTGCATAGGTAAGTAAGTAGAAAACTGGACATGGGGGGATACTATTTACACAAGATTAAAAAAAAAATTGACCTCTCAATCTAGCAAAATACTTCATATTAACATTAAAATTAAAATGTTTTATAACCTTAATACTTACCTAACGATAAAACATACATTTGAATAGTTACTATGTTGAAAACGTGCGAGTCTCATTTTCCTACAACAACGAAACAGAGAAGGTTGAATGGAGAAAGGAATGTGATGAAATGAGTTTGAAACGCTGAGCAAAAACCAGTCCATAATTAAGTGTATAAAACCGTACTACATTTAGTTATAAACATAAAATCTAAAATAGAAACAAAAAAAAAACTTGGCTGTACAAGCAGACAAAAAATATATCTAAAACATTGAGATGTCTTTTATTCATTAGAATCTTAGATGTACCTACCTACCTTAATCATGTTATGCATAATTTCAGGGAATAGACTAGTTACCATAATAATTATTGGCTCTTACTATTCCCAGTGCGTCATAATACATTCGCAGACGACAGCGTACGCCATTCGAATTACGCATAATTTGCATTTATCAAATTGGTATGTTGTATGGATTGCATTGTTGTTAAGGCTCGTATCAGATAGCCGGACACAGTGATGCCAGTAATTTGGCCAGTCATAAATTACTCGTTTAACTGAATTACGCGAGCTGAAAGCATTCCCGTTCTGCCGAATTCGAGCCATTTCCATTTCCCTGCTACTCTAGCGTGCCCACTGATATGTAGGCATCCGGCGCACTTCACAAATGAGCTTTGAATCAATGAAATTTAATTAGCGAGTCATTTGCCACGAATGTGTCACGTCGGCGTACTAGTCGGCACTCGCTTCCAATAACACATCTTCACTGCATTGACGTTCACCGATCTGACTAGTTAATGCGATCTCGTGAATACTGCCTGAATAAGGTACCTGGGTCGAATATGGCCAGCCGAAAAATATGGCCACATGTCATTATTTCAAATACGAAATATTATAATAACCTGAACGCGACCATAAATTGTCGCTAGTGTAGCGTGTATCCGAACGGCGTACCTGTCACTCCTCCCGCGCGCCCGCTAGTCGCCCAGTGTTTATTAAATGGAAACGAGTTTTAAGGTTATAAAAACATCAAGCAAGTATTGTCCTGTATTTTGTTAGTTTGAATTTAAGAATCTTTGTAAATCACATTATGATTTTGTGTGGCGATTGTAATTTGATATTTCTTTGTTTAATTACCAAAGTAATAATGAGTTTTTCATTCCTGTTAAGAAAACGTAATAAATGAATGACTGCAAATATGGCCACCGTGTGGCCATATTAACGATATTAAGTAAGTAGTAACCTTTTTTTTTGTTTTAGACCATGGCACGCTATAAATCTAAAGGGATTAGAGGTAATTGGTCAGAAGCATCAATGAAACAAGCATTAACTGCAATCAAAAGCGATAAGATGAAAATATATACGGCTTCAAAGCACTATAATGTGCCAAGACGTACTTTGAGGCGTTATTTACTAGAGAAAAAGGAGACAAAATCTACATTGGGTCGGAAACCGCTTCTTAACCCTGAACAAGAGAAGATTTTAGCATACTTAGCATTTTAAGTTTAAAATTAAGAAAGACTTGTTGAGTCTCATTGTTGACTTTATCTTTTAATTTACATTTTTGTTAAGGTACTTAGTTCCTTATTTGTAATGAATATCGCCCAAAGAATATCTTTTAAATAAATCTTCTATTAAAATATAATAACTATTTTTATTTCATTTTATTTAGAAGTTTTTTAAACTAACTAATTCATACAGTAAATATGGCCACATGTATGGGCATATTTACCTCCCCCGTCGGAAATATGGCCAATTTCTACATTTTTAAAAATGTTGCAAAAACTTTTTTATCATTTGAAGTCTTTACATTTTTTTGCCTTTTTTGTAAAGATAAATAACCACTCTTTAGAAATGAGTGCTAGACTTTCTTGTTTTAGCTTTATTATTATTAAAAAAGCATACCAAACCTTAAGGTGGCCATATTTGACCCAGGTACCTTAGATTACGCACATCCATTCGTTTTCCCTTGTTTAGTGGCGTGGACCTATTGATTTATTTTCGACGTGAACTTTTGGTTTATTATACAGTGCTTATGCTTACCTATATTTATAAAGAAGATAAAAATACAAATACTCCATATGAATGAGATAGGCTATTTATTAGCAAAATGACTGAAGTAATATTTTAAACAAAGTAACTAATTTCACCGACTATAAAAAGAATGTGTTATAATTAATTAGAAGCGGTGTACTAACACATATGTAGGACGAAACTGAATGGACACTACGTTATATCAAAGGATACTTTGAAAAATGAAAATCCAATTACCTAAGCTGGACATGATCATACATGGTTGGATTTTTGCTTCATCAAAGTCAAAAGGAGAAATTAATCACTGGATCTGCACTGGTAGATTAAAGTCCCTTGCTTCAGTCTGTATCGAGTGGGGTTGCATTTATGAAGATTTTACATGGGCTCTTGAATCAGTTAAGCTAAAGTTCCATACGTTACCTACGTACCTACCTACATATAATTTAATCAATTAATGTAATAGCCTACAAATAAACTGTACTTACTCCTTGTTAATTGGAAACAATATTGTACTAGCTCCCGATTAATCTAAAATTGCTGACACGGCGACGATTGCATTGCAGTTCTATTGAAAATTATGCCAATGCAATTATTTCAAAGCTCGACCCGCCTTTCAGGGAAGTTTCTCGGGCGGAACTAAACGATAACCGGGAGCACTGTAACGAATTAATCAAAATTTCACCTCGGGCCTAATATGAGTCACGACTTCTAGCTAACAATGGCAGAGGAGGCGGAATCGAGTCGAATCGAAGTTGAATCAGTTCGTATATTCGGAGTTCCTTTGTTACGGCAACCGAGTAATGAAAGCGCTGGCTGATAATAATTTACGAACAGCAGAAGTGTCGCTGTTTAATGGCGAAAATGGGGGTCCGAGGAGCATTCCAGAGCAGGAGCCGGCGAGTGACAACCGCGCCGACAGCAAACTAAAATAATTATCATCATTGTCCCTGGCCACGGCGAGAGCTTTAATTGTTCATTTACATTTGCAACGATGATACCAGTTCGGAACTATTTCGCTCGGCGTTTATTTTACTCGCGCCATTCCGCTGCCGTGTTATTGTCCAGGGTTAATGGTCTGAAAAATAGAAATGAATTGCAATTTGTATGATGTTACTACTCTATGGGAGTTATTGCCAACGTTAATTTCGTTAATGCATTATATGCAATGTCAATAAATAATATGAATGGTACACTATGGTAATTGAAAATTGTCAACAGAAAGTGAAAACAATCAAATGTAATTCCTCGGTAATTAATTACCTTTTTTTTATCAAGAACGGTCTAGCTAGAGACTCTAGGTAATTAAAAATTTGTAAGGTGTTTTTCCATTTTCTCAGAACATTAATATACTCGTATGTAGATTCTGGAAAAAAGTAAATGTCGTATAACAGGTTGGCCTAGTGAACTCTCCATACATCGACGTCATAACATAAGATGAGTCGTAAGACTGTGTTTCCCATTAAATAAATGTTTTAACACCCATTTCGGGTCTTTCATGGCACATAAAATGGAGTTAAAGCATCCAGTATTAGGCACGTCGCTGGAGCGCGCGCACCTATTGTAACGCGTGGGTAGTGAGGGCGCGCGCGGAATGAAATTACAATAGACGCTCGCGGAGTTCTCTCGCGGCATTAATTTGTATCAAGAATTTGTAGAGATTTAGCTTGAGCCAGCGGAGTGTTCATCGCAGCCGGCGAGCGTTAACACTTATTAAGGGGGTGCATCCCTGCGACAGATGTAGGGGAGGACCCGCCATTTGCGTAATGTCAGGAATGGTTACACTCGATTTAATAAAACTCCTACAACATTTCATTCTGAAGAATTTAAGAGTCAATTCGTTTTAAACGCCACCGTGGCATAGCGAGAAAAAACCGTGAGCCGAAACGTGCCGCGAATACATTGCCAAGGCTTGGATTTCTTATCGGTGGCAATTGAGATGAGTACTTATGGCTTTTCGAGTCGCTCGGCTTCGTTTAATTTGTTGTTTCAGCGCGGAATTTTTATTAACGTCTCCCCTCACTTTACATTTTTAGGAACGTGGTTCTTATTGGCGCGCCTGGTGCGGAGGAAGTTTAACATTGTTGTCTCATTCGTTTTTCTTAAGAAGTCAGGAAAAGTCTCAAGTATACAAACATTTGCACCTTCTGAAACAAAACTTGGGAAATCAATGTTGTTTTGAACATTTTATTGCTAACTAACAACAAATAATAAGCACTGTTAAAATTCCCTTTTATAATCTTTCATAAGTATGTGTAATATCCTGCGTTCCTTTTTTATAGGATTTATGACCTGCTGGTATTAATTTGTAATCTTGACAAGAATCCATATTAAACCTTGCTCCAATTATTTTTGGTTTGCCATCTTATTACTTCCATGACAGGCGAACGAATGGGATAAAAATCAAAAGATAATTTTCACATCTACTTTCTTAAACCGATCTCTACATAATCTCTACCAGTAATGTATGCAATAAGTATCATTCAGCGCAGTCCCCTGGATTTATTCCTCAGACGTGACGACACGATTGCACGAAAGAGTCCCATCCGAATTTTACTTGCAAATATAATCACATTATGTCCAAGCCTGTGTATTAGCTTTGTGACGGCGTAGAAATTAATAGCAACAGCGAGTGTGCGCCGATCGGAAAACAGAAGGGGACCACTCAGCAGATGCTTATCTCCACACACGCTCTCCGCCTATATCAACATTCGGATTCTGAACCACTGATATACGAGTATTATACATGCCCTACTGCTCGCATAATGCGAATAATTATCTGAACGCTGACGTTACTCTTTGACGTCTTTGTGAGTGATTGAGAATATTGAGGTATATTGATTGAACGGCAGCAAAAATATACCAAACAACGCAGATTACAATATTGATCTCTATGAATTTAATTGAATGTCTCAGAAGTAAATTTTAATAATACTGCAATCCTGCTCCCCTCATATTACAACGGACGCTCTCCACTCTGTCTGGCTAAGATCGCTATTAGAGATAAGACCGCAGAATTTATTCTACAAACTTTAGATTTTTTCTAAAAACTAATAATTACATATATGTTTAGTTACCTACTTTCGATCTATATTTATATAGATAGACTCTTACTTTAGTGTCTTTAAAATGTTTCAAGGTCTAAAACAAATTTTTGCACCATTGTCTAACCAAAACAAATGACGTTTCGGGTGTCCCGCTAAGTAGTCGTAACGATGGGGTTTCGTATGTTAACATGTGGCGCGTAAATGTGACTAAACGTAATTAATGATCGATTGTAGCTTGTTGCCGACCATAGAGAATGGTTTGCGGCCCCTTGCAAATCTTTGCGACTCAAAATAGGAGTCCCCAGGGGCCGGCGCGCCTTTTAATTTGCGTTGGGGTGAGCCCCTGCTACTGGCCTTATAAGAATAAATTTTTAAATTACGTGTTTCCGATCGATATAAAGCACACCTGATGATGTAGGGTGGTTTGGTTTATACGGAATATTTATTTACATTTGAACAATATGTACCCAAATTACTAAGATGTAGAGTCATAAGAATGATCTGCAAGCATGAGCAATGGATGTCCGATCAGTTCCCGCGATGTGTGAGACGTTACAGACTACAACACATTGTGCACAGATATAATTGTAAAATTCAGTCGTCCAGACGAATACGAACATAGTTAATGTAGGTATGCAGAACGAAAACTGCGAATAAAAAGTATTGTCTGTATTTTGGTACATAATTAATCTAAATTAACTCAATATGGCTTTGTTGTTCCACCTGAGTCAATGTGTTTCGTGATATCAAAAGTGGCGTTCAGAAGGCACGACTTGAGAAAATATCAAAATGTTACCTACGAGTACTTCTTGTTACATATTAAAACAAAACGGTCAAATGCCCCGGTCTGTTCTAGCTAGTCAAATATGGCATTTCGAAGGTACATCCGAGTAAGCATACCTGTCGATGTGGAGTCTAACTACGTATAGCAAACCGAATTGTAGTGTTCAGAAGGCACAGTGCGGAGATGCATGCGGCTCGATAACACAGCGGACATGCTCCCCTGTCGAATTTTTAATCGTGGAGCTTGATGTCGTTTGTCTGGGGTTAGGGTTGCCAGCGTTTGGAGAATTTTTGATGGTGTCCACAAATACTGGATAAATAAATATTCCTAGTATTTTTTAAGGAATACGTTAAATCCATTTGACCATTTGCTACATTTGGATATACTAGTAGTTGTTACATAAAGAATCGTCCTTTGATGTTAGATCAATGATTTTAATGTGTTCCAGTTGCGTAAATATCAGTTTTCAGGCACGAATACTACACAGAGCTGTGCTATTGAAAATATCAAAATATTCGATTACGCACAAAAAATCTTAGCATTTGGGGAAGGGACAGATCGCAAACCCGTACCTACATAATATCATCATACTTTCTTTTCTTCAATATCGTATGGTTTGACGATCAACTTTCAGGCAATGGAATAAAAGAGCAAGTCAAGATTTCCCACGTTTAAATCAGAGAAAATAGCAATTGGCGTGACCCTGAAAATAGGACATTCCGGATAATCCGTGCAGGCTGGCAACTAGCGCAGCATGGTCCGTGCCCGGCGCCCGCGGGCTGCACCCCACGCCAATTTAAAATTCATATCATACTGGCTCCGTAAATTACTTTTCTCTGTTCACTATCTCGGTCAGATCTTAGCAGGAAAGTTGAGTTAGTGCCTTAATAAGAACAGGCCTCGCGGGGAAGCATGACGAATTTGATAATAACAACGGTCCTCCGCTTCCTGAAATTCTTTTCAGGATATTGTGTTGAAAGAAAATAATTAATAATAATTATTTTTACAAAGAGTCTACAAATTTATGAAATACACAATACTTCTAAGTGAGGAATTTGAAATTTGCTACTTAAATCATCTGAAAATAGTAAACTCATAAGGCTCTATCCACATAGAGTGGAGTGTTATAACCCGAATGAAGTGCGCGTGTTACTCCTTCATCTAAAAAAATGAGAAAACTCTTCAATGCTGATGCTAAGTAAAATTATTAAAAATATATTAGTACTGTGATATTATGTTGCGTGTATGTATTCTATGCATGTAACGTTAAAAAACTAAGAAGAAGAGTTCTTTCCTAAAATGCCTACCTATGCTTATTTATGCTATTATTTAATGCTAGGCTTGATATGACATTATTGGGTTTTAAAATCACCACCGTCATTATTCTAAAACGCTCGTTTCATTCTGGGTTCGCGCCCGCAGGGGCTCTTAGCGCCCCTTGACTTCCCCGCCAATCGCCACCGTAACAAAACCCGGCCGTGGGAAGGGGCCTTTATTGTGTCGTCGTGATAATGTAAAGTAGCCATAAAAGTTACTTCAAGAGCACAACACTGTGTCGATTTACCGTCTTGTTTGATGTTGATGTTTTTTCGATTTCACTCAATTCTTTTGGGGCTGTTTTGTTTATAGTTTGTGGAAATGACATAGGGCAGGCACTTATTGTTTTGTTGAACTCCGTGAAAACGTTCAAAATAAAATACCAATACATCCTTCCTTCCATCCTTTCGTCCTTGCAACTTGCAATAATGACCAACAAAACTAATAAATTACTATATTTCTATTAGTATTGTGTAGCATCGTAGGTAGGTAATGCGATCCGCATTACGCCGGTAACAAGTTTGTAATAAGGCGTGGACGTATCTAATCGTAAATCAATTTTGTTGCCGAAAAACGTCGATATCGTTATTGGCGAGACCACACGCGGTCCCGATATATGAGAAGCTAAGTCCGTCGTAATGTTTATTTGATACATGTAATCGGCACATGATGTATGGGCGATCGCCGTTCGTCGCTCACTCACACGCCACCGACGTACGGTTTATGATGATTATTCGCTCTAAATGATGATTTATTACAGGATTAGGCATCCACACGGTCCATTTTGCGGGGAGATTGGCTTTATTTTTATATGATCAAACGAACTTACCAAGTGAAGTTCGATCTGAATTATCCTGTTTTCGCCGAAGAGATTTATTTTACCGTGTAGTACCCCTGTACGACAAGCCAATCCGCACACAATATTCAGCGTAGTAGTAGTAAAAAACAAAAGAGCGGGCAACCCCACCCCTACCACGCTGTGGGCTCGGTGTCCGAGCGGTCTCATTATATTTAGAGAAGAGATGACATTGATGTTTACCTCCAGGGAAGAAGATATAGAAGATCTTCGGGTTGGGAGGGACCTTAAATCTCTTCGGCGAAAACAGGATAATTCAGATCGAACTTCACTTGGTAAGTTCGTTTGATCATATAATTATCCTGTTTTCGCCTCCGAGATTTATTTTACCGTGTAGATGTTTAGAGCATGGATCAATGTCCATGTTAAATGGTTAAGAGAGTAAATGTCAATGTACTAAATACATAATAAAGCAATATTTTTGTATTATAATCGTATTGCATCACTTATTCATAACAATAACAAGTATCACGGTCTCAACAAGATTTTGTTCATTATAGAGTATTATTATATACATTTATTTGTACTTCTATTAACTGTTAAGTACGACTACTGATTGTAAAAAGTTGCCAAGACAGTTGACAGAGCATCCTGTCTATCCAGCACACTGGCTAATTGTGTCAACGTTGACAGCGGCGCAAACCGCAGGCAATACTGCCGCGTGTCGCGTGCTGTGTGGGCCGAACACCCTCGTGTCGACACTCCTTTCCTATATTTATCCAGTTTCATCTCAGAACTGAGCTTGACGACGGTAGTGGTTAACACCGAATCGATCACAGTGATTGCAAGGCTAACACTCTGATTGTTGTAAAACATAAGCTCACTTGCATTTTAATTAAATAAATAAATAATGTGGTTAATTAAAACTTATTAATTTATTTGGATACAGTTTGACCAGTATTCCAAAACAGTATTAATTTGGATTCCAAGTAACACTGTTGCGAGGAAAAAAGTTTGGTTTCTATTTAATAGCACCTTTTAATAGCTATGTTTTGATTCTCGAAACCTGACCTATAAATTATAATATTTATTTAAATAATTATATATTTCAATAAATTATATGATTTCACTAACGATATTGCTAAGCGGTGGTTATTTAATGTTATTATAGGATGCACCCGACTTTAGAATATGCTAAGAAAATAGAGTAAGGTAGGTACAATGATGTAATTGAGCATTGTAAAAATATTTATTTGTCAGTCATTTGGTGTAGTGGTTTCGAAACGGACTACTATGCCGAGAGGTCCCGGGTTCGATCCCCGGCCGGGCAGAAATTGAATTGATACATTTTAATTTCTGTGATGGGTCTAGGTGTTACTATGTATAATATGTACTTATGTATATAAAAACGGTATTTAAGTATGTTTATATCCGTTGTCTAGGACCCATAGCTTTGCTCAGTTTGGGACTAGGAGCGTAGTGTAAAATGTCGAAGGAAGGATATTTATTTATTATTTGCGGAGTGTATAGCGGAGTCTGGTACGTTTTGTTTGATCCACGACTGCCAAATACAAAACTCACTGCCAAAGAAAGGTAAGCTTAAATGAGCAATATGGTACTAATGATGTACCTGTTGCCCCAGCATTCTATTTTTTTTAAATTTTTTATTTATTTATTTTTTAGTGAAAAAACGTATTAACGTCTAAAAAAAATGGTCGCCATTCTAAGGCGAATTAATTGGAATTAATTCATGTTAATCGTGTAGAAATCTCTACGCCAGACGATAAAATATGAATTATGACTAAATATCAAACAAAGTTCAAGAAACAAAAAATAGGTTTATGTCATGTACTGAAACCAAAGCGTCTAACATTTTCTGAGACAATATTGAACCAAGCTCCTACTCCGTGTCTTTATTCAGACACCTTGATTCAGTCAGCTTCAGTATTATGACTGTGATGATTGAATTTTTATAATCATGCTAAGAAAAAATAACAAAATACTAATTCTCAATTTATACTTCATAGAAAGGGAAGAAAGACTCATTCATTATTATGAGTTTGTGGCAGCGTTATCGATTCGTAAAATAATATCGCATTATTTTTTGGTATTATTAAAAAATGTCCTTAATCTAAACTAAAGGTTACAAGTAGTGGTAGTACTGGTAGGTACCTACATAATACATAGTTTATTTTATGTGGTTGATTCGTTCTTTGACTGACCAAAGTCCACTAGTCCGGTTGTTATTACAAGCGGCCCGATTTCTTTTTTGATGCGTCAATAATTTTCTATTACATTGATTACAATGTAATTATTATTGTGTTATATTTATAAAGGCATAGTTATTATTGCTTTAACGCATAATAAGATACTTTGCTTGTCTAAAAGATTTAGCAAGATAAGAAATGATTCAATGTATTTCATGATGTCGCATCTCTTCTTATGAGAATTATAACGTTATAACATAAATAATTTATACGAACCAATTGTAAAACAGTACATGGAGTTAAAACTGACCTCTTTTTTTTTAGTAAATAAATAATAATAATGATGATGAAGCCTTACTTTGTAAGACTATCAATAGTATTATTAGCATTAATCATACATTGATTAGTAGGTACAAACCTACATAATAATGTTTTTCCAATACAAGAAAAAATGACGTCATCTTATGTACCGATACCGATACAGTTTAAGGAAGCTCTTAGATTTTATCTATTATTTATAGATACAAGCTGGTGAGACGTCATGAATAAAAAAATAAACTTTGTAAAAATATCAGGGCTAGAAAGGCCGCAAAGAGACAAACAAAAATGTTGCCTGTTTGTTCAGATACAAAACAAACATCCGTTAAAATAAGACCATAATTCTATTTGCTTTTCAGTGCATCCCTTTTGAAGTGCTTAAACCACATAAACTTTGTTTAGCATCTTATATAAACGCTATCTAAGTCCACCATCTAGGAACATTTTTTTTTTTTTTTTAACAAGTGGGTAATCTCAGAATGTACTCGTGTCGACGGATGCGATTAAGAATATTCTTAATATCAACGTCTCTGCGCCGACGTGTATAATTATTTGTTATATATAATTAATTATGTTTACTCGCATGGTTATGATGATTATGAAAAAATTCATCTGGGTTCGAATCGGGAATCGAATAGGTATCTCGGTACAATAAATTCTGTAACCGGATATTAGGTACGTTGCATTTAAAATAAAAATATTTTAAGCGGCCAGCACATACCTGTACATAGATGGCGCGTCGTCTAGGGACGCGGGTTACCTTGGTGTTCTGGTCGGTCTTTAATGGCGCTTCCCGCGTTGCGCTGGCAGCGCTGGGCATGCGGCGGCGGCGGCGCGGCGCTGCGGCGTAAATAACGGCGCCTGCGCTTGTGGAAGGCGGCGTGGTTGCGCCGCGGGCGGGTGATAGGTCTTAGCCCATCATACCATACAGCAGGGCGTAGCTTGTCGGTACGGCCTCTGTATAAAGCCTCGATTCACACAGTTATGCGAACGGCTAAAGCTTAAATTATATATTCAGTGCAGCAGCCTGGATTAGTTGTCATATCAAATAAATACCTCTTTTCCCGTTTTAGAGGATTATAATGAGTTATAGTTGTCGACCGTCGATGTAATTGGTCGACCGACCGGAAATGTAGAAAGATCTTTGTAAGTTTCCAACAAAAAAATGTGAGACTGATAAGTACTCACAATCACAATGTCAGTTAATATGAGTCGTTGCATAGAAAAAAACGACATATTGTCATACTTCATATATAAAGTAGGCATTTATTTCCACTTCGACTCGGTTCGGTCAACAAACCGGCCTAAGGTTTATTTAGGATCTTTTATTCTGACCTTATAATAAATAGCAAGTAACGAATCTACATAAATGCACTTTGAATTTTGATCCGATACTTATTTCTTTCTTACTAGCCTTTGTATTTAGACCAATATCGATTGGTGTAATGTATAAAAATACGAAACAACAAAATTATTCAGTTACCCTTTGTAGCATTGAACAATGTGTATGGCCACAGGGTCATCGGTCGTTATAAAAGCAGGCGGAGGCTCGACTGGGGCGAGTGCGTCCGCGGCGCCGGGTCATCATGCTCCAAGACGGTTGATGGTTCATAAGGTGTAAGGCCAAGAAGGCAAGCTCTTAATGTGGGTAGTTTCGTACAAACGCAACATTTTTCTGTATGAGCTCATTATGTTCTGTTTTTACGGCTTTTAAAAATGGCCGAAAAGAAGATACTTAAAAACTCGTAAAAGTGAATAATATTACAATACCTGGCTATCTCGGTAGTTAATATCTCGTTTTTACTCGCTAGAGCAAAAAACGGCTACTGGTTAAAAAATAACCGAACATAAAGTGGCTGCTGGTTAATATCTCGTATTAACGCTACTGGTTAAAAAATGACCCGCAAAAATGACCGAATATAAAGTGGTTGCTGGTTAATATCTCGTATTAACTCGCTAGAGCAGAAAATGGCTACTGGGTAATATCTCGCATTACCTCGGAGAAAAAAATGGCTACTGGGTAACATCTCGCATTACCTCGGAGCAAAAGAATGGCTACTGGGTAACATCTCGCATTACCTCGGAGCAAAAAATGGCTACTGGTTAACATCGCGCGTTAACTTGGAGCTAAAAATGGGTCAAAGTTACGCGTCGTGTCACAACGCTTATAATAAAAATGTACGAGCACTTGCACAAAATAGTTGTTACAACCAACCTTGTGTTGGGTCTAATTCTCGTCACTACACTGCACAACTTAAAATAATTACGTTTTTTGTCGGTAAAAACGTCCTGGTGACGTCACTTAAGCATTTTTCTTATACTGCGTGCGGTCGTTGCGCGTGCGCACAAAGGAATGAGACCGCTCGGACACCGAGCCCACAGCGTGGTAGGGGTGGGGTTGCCCGCTCTTTTGTTTTTTACTACTACTACGCTGAATATTGTGTGCGGATTGGCTTGTCGTACAGGGGTACTACACGGTAAAATAAATCTCGGAGGCGAAAACAGGATAAATATTATAATACAATCCTCACATTAAATCTGATAGAAATCGGATTTGCTGAATAATAAAAGATGGAATTGTTTGTCATTATTTTTATTGCTGGCGTGGCATAATTCTTATATTGTCAGTATTTAAAAACTGCCCCTGAGGAATAAATTAATACTTACTTTTTAAATAAAAATAAGATTGAAGTTCTTAAATTTAAGTAATGTTTTAAATTACAACCTCAAGCGTAAGTAGTCTTCTTGCAAAACTATTTCTACGCCCTGGAATTAAATTAAATACATATTACTACAAAGAAAAATACACCCCGATTGTATCTTTTAAAACATTTCACCTCCGAAAAACAATTTCATAATACCTTGTAGACAGATTTTAAAATTTAATATTGGCAGCAGCTTGCTTAAATGGACAGATGCTTTTCGTTATCATAATTTTGAGCCCGAGCTAATCAAATTATTGTTTGACAAAAATGTGGTCCACGAAACGTTGGAATTTTGCCTCTGAGATGTACTTGTACACTGTAGTAAATAATTATTATTGAAACCGTCCCCGGTCTACCGAAGACAAAGCTAATCAAATTATAATTTTAGATTAAATTACTGGCGTCTAGGCATTGAAATATTGTATTTATTAATTAGTAGGCTTTTTAAAAAGATTTTTGAATCTATATTAGTTACTTATAACTTTTCTTAAGTTAAGTTTTCGATGTTGGCACCATAGAGGAAAATAAGTAACCTACTCAAAGTCATATCCCTAACTACCTTATCCTTCTAACTGTTTATAAATTATTATGAATGGATTTATTCTTAGTATTACTTACATGATTGCTTATTTACAGAGACACAAGGCCTGAAAAGAAAATAAAAAAACATGTTTTTCACTTCGTTCACGCGAAAATACAAAATGCATAACTTCGAACTTTTGGCAAAGAATAACAAAGACGCCATTAAATTACTTTAAAGTTTGTTTCTTTGAATCGCAATGTTGAGGGGAAATTTTTGGAATGTACTATAAAGCATTTCTTGCAAAGAAGCTTCCGACGTTACCCCGAGTTAGACGGACGGTATATGCAACAAATAAAAAGGTAAAATTCATAACTAAAACGTTTTTGTTACTGGAGTTTTGTCCAATAACATGTATTTAGGTATACGAGTACCATAGACATGATAAGACCTAGGAGAGTAACAAAGTTTAGTAAATCTTATTTTCATACCTTTGTGGTACTACCCAGTATTGGCAAGAAACGCAGGTTGTTGGATTCGTAGTATGGGTTATTATCAACCCCAACACTGCTCGTAACGACCATCGATTCAAAAGAAACACGAGTTAAAAGTTTCCCGTCGAAGACATGAAATCATAGAACGATTTCTTTTACGACTTTGGTTTCAACTTCATAGCGATGAATTATGCAGGGAGTAGAGATTTCCTAACGATAAAAGTCGTAACACCCAAGAGTGTTCTAAAAAGCGCTCTTAAGATATGATCACAAAAATATCCGTGCAGTTTCGTACGTTTCAGTCGTAATCACTGAGGAAGTTGTGATTGACTTGGTATCGGCTTATGGGATCAGCTCTACTCCTATAAATTTTGTTGACTTTAAAATCTACTTGATCTACAATGAAGTTTCTCAAGAAAAGTATAATACTTGACTTTATCAAATGTATTTTGCATGTTAGGTATGTATATTGTGAGTGAACTAAGTGTTTTTAAAATGTAAATAAACTAAATCAGGGTAATATCAACTGCTACAAAATATTTTTATTACAACACTACTAAAGCTCATCTTTCATTTCAAGAAAAAAAAACTAGTGATGTTAATTTTTGGCTATCTACTAAGGCTGGGTTGTCAAAAATCTGTCAAATTCCATACAAAAAGCACCGGTTATCGCCATAGTTACGGTCAAAGTTAGGTGGTGCAACTCAGCCTTAGTAGGTAAATAAATACATGTTTCAATTTATGCCAAGCAGTCCCTTACATTTAACCCTGTATTTTGCCGGTATATTTGCTTGATCAAAGGCTACATTTATCAACTAAGCTCATTGATCGCATTTTTAATAAAAAAATAATTAGTGGCTGGCGATCAACTGGCACTTTGTGTGGCAATATCGGGCTGGGGTTCCGTTATTACAGAACGTAGCTAGGAAAGTGGCTTCGGTGCGGACCGCAGACATAGTATGCAAAATAACAGTCTTACCAAAATTCTTTACGTATTGGTAAGTAAAGATTGACGTGATGCACTAGCTAGATGAAGATGCACAGTCTCTTATACATCCACATTTGCACAAAAGTTTTTAAGCATTGAGAAACAGAATCAAGCTTTAATTAAAGTCTAGATAAGTCTATTTTTAGGTAATTCATCCATATTAATTTAAAAAAAATCTAGTGAGTAAAGATAGATGTTTTGGTATACAAGTAGCCGTACCTCAGTCACACAGTTTAGGCTTACACTCAGCTGTGAGTGAAAGAAGACGACCAGGTCCATTACCCACAAGACTGAAGAAGAAGTAGCCCAATCTGATTGCTCAGTCTGCGATGGACTTGCCGTTCCGTTTGGCCAGCGACGCAGTCGAACGCAGCGAGCGGGGTGCGCCTCACCGCGCGCGCCCTGAATACCTAATTGACTAATATTAGTTGCCGCGAGGGGAACTTCCTTAGAGGTGAGTACAAAACTTGAGACAAAGAACACGTACGAGCTTTGTAAGGGCTACTTTTTAACTTTTAATACGAGAACTTGGACGATCCGCTCCATGTCGATATGCTCGTCACTTTAGAGTTCTTTTGATAATGCCGTTTAAATTTTAATTGCCAATATGTTGCTGTGTACAGTGTACATAACGTACGAGTACCTACTATAAGATGTATGAACCTATCTGATTCTCTTTTGTGCGTTGTCTTTTTTGAGTGTGTAATATGAACACGGCCTAACATTACCCAAAAACAAACATGCCGTATTCGGACGTAGATAAAAGTAAGCTGCGATTGGATGTATTAATCCCGTATTTTTCCATAAAAACTGAAATGTAACATTAGCTTTCGTTTTGCTATTTGGCAAGGCAGCGGCACTACGCGGCTACCCTCGATATCGCCTCCGCCTCCGCCTCCGCTACCAATTACCTAATGGAGTTTATTTCATTTGGGGCCCGCTACCAGCGTCCTGCGCCGAGTGCACTCGATGTTTATTGTGACTGAAATCAGACGTTCAGGACCTTCGTGACTTTTTGAACATGTTGACCTGAGCTTTGTGCTTTGAGACCTAAAGAAAATCGTACAAAGACTTTTTCTGAACAGGACAAATGTTGACTTCCTTCTGGCCAAATTCGAGAGCTTATAAAATTTAATCAGACTGAAAACTATTTTGTTCTTTTTACAGCGCATCTAGATGTAAAACAAAGTTTTACACGGACCTAACAGAAAAACGCGTGATTTATTGCGTAAATACTACAAACGCCTACCCACACATAACTAAGGCTGAGTTGCACCACCTAACTTTGACGGAAACTATGATGATAACCGATGGTTTTTGTATGGAGTTTGACAGATTTTTGACGTTTGTCAAAGTTAAAGTAAGATGGTGCAACCCAGCCTTAGAGTTGCTCGAGGGGTGATTATTTATAGTGCCACCACTAAATATAAAAAAAATGTAACTAGGTAGGTATATTTTTTTCCTAAAGCTTAGGTTCTTCTTTGACAAGTTATTAAATTCCCATTTTATCCAGGTTCTTGGTACGCGCTAATCAAGAAGCCCTTTGACAGCGCATTCACGCGACGCTCTGAGCAGGTTTTATAATAACGCTTGACGCACTATACTAGAGAAACTAGGTACTGCTTCGATGGTTAATTTATTAGACTGTATATTTTCTGACTGATTTTACGTTGAAAAAACATAGGCATTTGACTACAGCAGCATGTAAGTTTTTTTTTGTATGGATTAATGTTGTAAAACTATTGCACCATACTGTGTAAAAACGAACGCATTGTAAATTATAGAGCTTCTTTGAAAAACAAGGTAGTGAATCTGTGCTTTATTAATGAAAATAAGTGACGCATTAAAACACCCTCTATTGTTTAACTTTTTTACCATTTGGTAGGGTTTCTTTCTGAATTGTCGAGCTTAAAAATTCGTAAATAAAGTAGGTGGCAGATTTGTAAGTTCCGAAAGGCGACGCATTCCCAGAACACAGTTTCAGCTTACTTTGTTATGCTAATCTTCATAATTCTTTAGGCGGGGAGTTCCGAGCAAGTTGCTTTTTTGGAAATAACTTGTAATTCACTCGTAATTTGTTGCTCGTTGAATACTTGCCTGCTTACTTGAATATGTTAGAGAATTTTCATAGGAAACTTTGTATGAATATGAACAAAAGAGTAACAACCAAAGTAGCATTAGATAATTTAATTAAACCTGTGCTATAACTAGCATAAAAAGTACCTTGGAAATAAATAATATTGAAGGTAAATTGAATAACTTGGCTAAATATTTCTTATGATGCATGACAAACTGATAACATTGTTTCTAAACTACCTTGTCAGTTTTGTGAAGCTCTTTACTAGTTCAAATTAACGAAGAAAACTTCTCGATCAAGTCCGTCTACCTGAAAACACAAAGTAAACTCCGTGCCTTCGCAACTTATCCATTAACTTAAGTAGAATCTGTAGACAGCACGGGGAGAATAGTGCCTCCGTCGTGTTAGGAGTTTGAGCGTTAAACAAAATTTATGATGTTAGATTGATAGTTGAGTTAATACGCACTAAGTATACTTGTTCTTACTTTGCCATGTTTGTGAATAACAAAGGGATGGTTATTAGGAAGTAATGGCAAGTTATTTATCACGTATTCAATTTGACAAGAATGTGGCTCACGACATCTGTAAGCTGTCTAATAATGGCGAGTCACTTTTTCACAATATGCAATACAGTCGTCCAACCAAAAACTTTTGGAATGTTTTCAAATATCATTCTTCTTCCTAACTCAAAAAGAACAATTTCCCTCGATTAGCAAAGGTTCTGAAAGTCACAATCTCCGTGAAATCTTCATTAATTTAAGAAACTTCCAACAATGTCCTTCTGACTCTGGGCCCCAAAAGTGAAAAATTATTTCTTGAATTTTTACTTCACTTAAAATCTGCACAAGGTTGTAGTCGTCGACGACCGCTTTATTATTTATGACAAGGAACACGAAACTCATCTCGAGTTATAAACTTCTTGGAATTTCTCCTGAAGTAATACAGAGCTATTATTATGATGTCCCCACAAAAAATATTCTGTGTAGCGGGGCCAGGGTCGGCTTTGGGGCGCGGGCGCTTCAGTCGGGCGGCGGGGCTGCCGGCGAGCACACGTCTCGCGTTGTGCGAACCGGCGACCCCGCCTCGAGACATTCCACACTGGCTTCCAGCTGCAAGCTAACTGCTAGTTTTCTCACAAATACCGGGTTGGATGCAGCTTTTATATTAAGTAACTGTCTTTTGAGGCGGTTCTTGTTGACTTTCTAGAAAAACAGGCTCTCGCAAGTTCTTCAGCTGAGTGAAATGAAAAAAAAAAATATTCACACAAAACATATAAATATTACTCTTCCAGTATGTAAACACTAGATTTTTATACGAAACATCTATCCCCACTTACAAAAATGCGCCATGTAGAGACATACGTAGGTATGTACATGTACCTATATCATCACCCCTCGTCTCGTAGTCGGAACTCGTATTTGAAATTCTCAATTTGAAACGATTGCATAAAAAAGGGATTTTGAAAGTCGGTATTTATTACCTCCCAATCCTTTTACGAGTACCTACTTGAAAACCGTAAAGTTTTATCGCTCTTCCTCATCAGATGAAATCACTGCATCCTTGTCATTTCGCCGCAAAATCTTATCTAGATTTGTCTTACTACTGCGAAACAGTATAGTCCGAAAGCGTCCCACGTGTAATGTAGAGATTTGAAACCAAAATAATTTCTCCTTAATATTTAAAGAAGAGGAACTCGTTTTGGGCACAGTACACTTGCAAACTTCATGAAGTTTTACTTGAAGAATTACAAAGGTTATTATTACGAAGTCCCGGTAACAAAAAAGGCAACTGCCAGCAGAGGGATGTTTAACGAACTTTTGAGGGCGATACCGGACGATCTTTCGCCGTCTTAGTAATTAAAGTTGTTTTGTAATTTTGGAAAGATACTGTGTTTAGCATAAGGTTTTGGAGGGAAATGTGGTGCGAAAAATGTTACATAAAGTTACTACTCACCTCTAAGACGATATGGCTTAAATGGCCTACAACAATAAAAAAGTTTTCGTGATGTTTTTCTTCCAAACCACTTAACCAGCTTGGCGCACGTAGGGATGTTTGTGTCTTGCTTGCATTATGACACGGTGTTGCTACAAGATTTAGAGGGGACAAAAGTGAGTAGACTCCGTGGCGCCGGGAACATTGTCAACGTTTTCATAACTACTTTCATGTAGTAGTTAGTAAAACGGGAAAGCTGTTATGCGTCGATTGAGTAAATTACGGCATAAATCTTGATCATGCCATCTGTTACTCGCGGTAATGGATTTGTAGACGGCACAATATTTTTTCTTTTCTTAATTTGTTAAAAGTTAACTAATAAGATTTGGCTTTACTTCTCCAACAATTATTAGAGTTTTACATGAGCGTTGGAATAATAATAAAGAATACTTTTCTGAGTGATCAGTAGTTAGTTGTTATGGCGTCAGGGGAGCGAGGTTTAGTGTGACAAGGGTAGGGGTGCGCTAAAGATGGGTATGCCGAGCGTTCCAGTAATGTCATATGTGCAAGTAAGAAAAACAAAGCATTTTATCAATGACATATGTATTGTTTACTATGATACCAGTAAATATACATTGTTTACTATGATACCAGTATAAACGCCTATTCCGCACCAGGGGTCTTACTATCAAAAAGGTTGACAGCAATTTTACACACACATAACCATTTTAAACAATTGCATGTATTATTTGGATGTAACGTCAAAAGATACCGACTAGCTTTGATTGAGAAAACTGTCTATAATTAACTTTTTAATCCAAGCACACTCAGCCACCCCTACTCACTCATTACAGGGCCTCTTGAAGCGGGCTGTTGTCACAAAGTTTAACCACTAGACGTGCTTTATTTGAAAAACAAACTTTTAATAAGCCGTGCACCATGCGCATCTTGTTAGCAGCACAACTTATCAATAAAGCCGATTTGTCGACTTTTGTTGTAATTACTTAATTAAAGTAGTACTGTGTTTATAGAAGTTTACTAAGATATTATAATCATTAAATAAATAAAATAAACTTCTATAAAGCCTTAAAAGGAAATATGTTTTGTCTAATATGTATAATCTTTAGAAAAAGCTACCAAGTTTGTTGCGGTGTAAGGTAACTAGTTCTATTTAATCATAAGCAACTTGAAATCTAAATAAAATTAGTATTGAAGACCTTTTGCCTCTATAAGCTGCTTTGCACCCATTTTTCGCAGCTGCATTTGTGTTTTCGTTTGAACTGGAGCACTCAACTAACAGTATCAAAACTGGCTCGGAACTTGCTAATTTTTCGTTAACGATGAAAAACGAAGGACAGAGGGCAATGTCTCAGCGGCGTAATATACGCTAACGGCCCGGGACAAGACAAATGTGCTTTCTCTCGCTCACTATTAGACTCTTTCTGGCTCGCTCGCCGCCGGGGTCTTGATTGAAAACAATAGGTTATTATAGGGTAAAGGACACAAATGCCCGCACGTCTCGTTTTCATTTTTGTCGAGAGCTCGCGGGCAGCGGTTTAGTGTTGTAGTGGGTTGTGTAACAAATAGTCGTTCGTGGTTCTATTCAACTTGTCACGTCCGTGCTCTATACGCGGCAGAGCAGCGTTATTTAATCAATATTTCCATTTTGTCGTATTTTGGTTTTAACGCTGTGGACGTGCAACAGAATATGAATACAATTGATTGGTTTGGAATTGTACCTCAAAATACTTCGTTTACGTAATTCTAAAATTGTCGAGTCAGTTTTTATTTGCATAAAATAATTTCAATTAGACGTTACCTAAAGTCAATTCATTCAGGTACTAGCTATGTAGGTATACTTCCCTTTATGAATATCAACTTTAATAACGTTGTTAGAAATTCCACACTTTTCGGTGCGCGCTGAATATGTTAGAGGAAACGAAGACTGAATCGTTAGATAGATATAATATGAACACTGGGGTGGCATTCACGTCTCAGCTAGTTAGCAGCGCAAACTGGCTCGTCGCCGGCGTTCGCGCAAATTCAATTTGCGCCGAATGCTCCATGAGAGTGGGGCCCGGCTACGTCCACGCTGAGCTGCCCGTTTCTTTCAATAATTGTCAAATACCTTTATCATAAGAACCCCACGGAAAGACTCCGTAATTAATTACTCCGCACCGCGGTTGCATTCGAAACGACTTGTGAATAAACTTTCTGACAACTTCGGGGAAAGGTTGCGCAAATGACAGGACAACTTTCCGTTTTAGATGCGAGTTTTTGTGCCTATTTTAAATCTCCACAGAATTTGAAAGCATTTCTGTTGTAAAAGTTTCATGTAATAATTAGCATTTAACAAGCAGGTAATAATTAATGTTTGTGATGAAGTATAGTGACGTCGCGACATATTAAAGTCACCACAATTCGTCGTGTGAATCGTCAAAGTTTTGCAGAATATGCTCAGTGCTGGGGCAACTTTGCGCGTACCGAGCAAGTATTACATTATATCGTGACTTGCGTTTTATCGAGTGTTACCGAGATTAATGGCGGCTCGTCGCGCGTTCGCGGCAATTACACGCGCAATGTGCCAGGAGCGCCGACATAGTTTTGTTGCCTCGCCGACTAGTGATGTGCCGTGTCGGTGATTTCTGGTATCGAGTAAAATAGGTTAATGTTTAGGAATGCTGTCAAAAATTATATTCAACGATATCACAGCGAATTGAAATTCGAATCTTAAAGTTTTTGTGAATATAAATTATATTAACAATCTATCAACTTTCACTACATACCTAATCAATAAAATCATTAAACGATTATATTATTAGATTTAAAATAAGTTATTTTATAAAAAAAAACTCTGAATTGTAGACGATATTATTATTTGAAGTTCTTAAGGACGAGTTGGTTCTCATCACTATGTCTACCGCTGATGAACGAACGTTACGTGAAATGACGCGCTTGAATCGAGATTGGAACGCGCCGGGATTATGACGGGACTTCCCCGATTAGGAACATTCTTTGTTTGACAAAACTCAGCCAATAAACCTTAACTTGGCCTATGAGTGATAAGTCATAACACTAACTTTAGCCGTTTAATATAGGTAAATATCCTTTAGGAATGTTTAGTTATTCGTAAAAATAATATATGCTTTAGGACTAGATAATAAAAAAATAAAACGCAGCGTGGGACATCCACCCACAAGGTGGACCGACGACATCATAAAGGCAGCAGGTAGCGCTGGACGCAGGCCGCTACCAACCGGGTTATATGGAAAGCATTGGGGGAGGCCTATGTTCAGCAGTGGATGTCCTATGGCTGAGATGATAATGATGATGATGATGAAGAATAAAAAAAATATTTAAACCAAATTCTTTGACGATCATTTTCTATAACGTTGTGTTTTATGGCATTCTATTTTATCACTTTTTATTACAGGTTACAGACAATAATTAAACATTCCAATTAAATTTATAAACTCACTCATTAACTATGCAAATTCAAATAATTTCTGTCTAGTAGCCACGTCCTCATACATATGAATTTCTCATTCATAAAATATTCAAAATCTCATGCCCCTTAATTATCTATGTTTGTACGCTCACAGAAAGTTTTGCGCTACATTGAAAATAAATTTTGACATTGAAAGTGGACATTTAAAGCAAAATTTTACAATGTTTAATTGGTTTAAAACTAATTTATATAAAATAAAAGCAAACACGTGTGTTTTCGTACACATTTTAGTTTTATCTTTTAATAACTTAACACTAATTATGTACTAATTACGTTGGGAAACATTGCAAAGTCTTAAGGTTTTTGTAGACGCACTAATGTGTCTCTTAGTATCGTATTTTTGTTTTTAATTTACCGTAGATGGAGCTCTTTGAGACGTTTTCAAAGGAGCACTGTCTCGGTAGCAAATTCTGAAAAGTGTCCCGGTTGGAGCGCCGTATATTTTTCCTTAGTTTACTTAGTGGTACTGCAATTTCCCGTAAGTAGAGGTGAGTTCATAACGAATGTTTGCCGATGCAGCGCGTGGCACCGCTGGTGGCGATGCGTCGTGCCATTAACGTTTCCCGTGAACAACAATACTGTTACATTTTGTACATTCTATTACCCAGTTCGGAAATGTTTGACTTCGTGAACTGTCGAATTTGAAACACGAATGTTTTGTTTGTTGATATGGATTAGCAACAAAGGAATTTAGTGACTGATATGTTAGTGCTCTGACATTAGTGTAAAAAATACACAAATAAGGAACTTGAATTTGATTTAAGTAGTCAAAATATTGAACTATTCAGTGTACAAAAACAGCCTCAAATAGTTTAGGCGTAGTTTGGAGCTTTTACTCGTACTTCACTGCACCGCACCGTTGTTTGTGCGCTAAGATATAAACACTGATTTATCAAATTAATTTTCTTTACAAAAAAATAGATGCAAAGCGGATTAACTATAACATTTGCTAATGTTTGTCTTTATAATATCCCTTTCTGTTTATGAACTCTCACTAAGTAAAGATCAAGAAGCTACGAGTACGTCTTTACTTAACGTTGTCTACGCCGTAGCGCGCCGTAGCAAACTCGTAGTCCGTAGCACGTGACGCCCGCGCGACATCTGCGCATCGCAAATTCGCAATTACATGCCACATGACATACTAGAGCTATAGTCTATCCAATATAGCTTGATTAGAATGACGGCTGTCAAACGAATGTGACTTGTGCTGGGTATGTTTCGTACGGTTCACATAGATGTATCGATAAGTTTTCGAAAAAATGATATAAAAAAATGCACCCAATTTTTCTTCATATCTTTATTCATAAAAATGAAAATTATAATTTAAATTTAAAGACAGTAAAATTTAAAATTCATGTCAAGGGTGTACAACCTAAGTCGTAGTCATTATCATCGGTGTTCTTCAGTGGTTTTTTCCTCTCGCTAGAGGGCGGTGGGCATCTCTTCTAGAGCAACGGTGCTATGAATACCCAAAAAATTACCGGTGATTGATTTTCGATGTTTGATTATTTAGGAATGAAATGTTTTTTGGTTTTTAATAGTGAACATTTAGAAAAACGTATATCTTGACTTAAATATGTTAAAAAATTAGTTAGAAAAAAAATTTGTTAAATATGTTAAAAAAATTGTTTTAATTTAATATGACATTCGTCGATATGTCCCAACACTAACATTTTTGTAACTCGAGATAACCTTGTAGAGACGTCGTTAATACTCTAGCTTGATTTTTATAATTTCGAATTACTACTTATTGGAGTAATTTAACGCTGCATTTACACGAAATTAACATTTTTATTGGAAGCACTGTCGTCGAAAATATTGTTTGTAGGTCAGACGTGAATTATTTCTTGTCCGCCAATATTTAGCTCTCATTGATCGCTACTACAAAGTTATGTCGTTACTTTTGATGGCAGATGTCATTCTAATCAAGCTATATTGGATAGACTATAGTAATCTTGTTTGCTTGGAAATGTTACAGTAACAACTGTCTTTATTATTAGATGACCTGCAAAACTTGCTTGTGAGAGGTCAAGAAACGCATATTGTTTTAAGTTGAGCTTTCGCTTATTTTCGAAGATCTGTTCTACATTTTAATATGCAAGAGCTAAACATTTTCTTCTTTCTTCATGAGTTATTATTAATGTTGACGTATGTACAGGTATTTTTATTTTGTTTAGCATGAGCAATCCTAAATATGAAAACCCTTGTACTTAAGAGAATATAATTTTATAAAATTATTTTTCTTATAATATTTTATTCCTACATTTGGTCAGAGAAATGATATTCATATTTTTGCAACAAGCAAACCGTACCGATTAATGCTTACCAAAGCCTGTAAACACGTAGATCTCCTTTCGGCCCCTTTCAATAAACAGCAAGGGAAGCCTAAACATACGCTTACCAAATCTGCTAAGAGGCCCATTTGGCCGTTACGTGACCGAATCGAAAAGAATTTGTCCCGCTAAAGCCGCAGCTTTTTTCCCACCCGATGGACGGGCAGAGATAGTAGTCCCTCCCGGCGAATCGCCTTCTAAATCCTTAACACTCAACTCCGTTGCGACTTGCAGCTCGATTTAGCCAAATCTGATATACACGACGACGGGTGAAACAAAACACTTCCTTTGTTTTTATACTCATTGCTTTCAAAAAGTTTAATGTAGATTTTGCAGTTAGTAAAATAAAACAATAACTAAGCTAATTAATAAATAGACGAACAAATAAAACGCCGCTGAGATGATAAAGCCATTTACTTACGTTGTTTTGTTGAGTAAACACAAATGTATGTCTTTCTATGAAGAACAAACAATCTGAAACAATGTTGCTTCTGGCAAGAATCAGAGAGGAAATAATGAAAACAAATCGTCAGTCAGAGCGCGGAGCGTGCCCCCCGGAGCTCCCACCAGGTGCAAAGATGTTTCATGATTTAATTTGGGACTTAGGGATCTGTTCTATTGAATCTATTGAATCGTGCAATCTTTTCATCGTATATTCCGAGCTCGTACGCTTTATGTGAGTTTCCAAGAACAAAACCTCAAGCAATCACAAAGTCTAACTCGTTTAATAAAAACAAAATTTAACAGTATGTTAAGTAAATAGTTCGGTTCGTCGAATCACTTTATAAATTCCGACTGGTGTTATATCTGTGCAATGGTTGCGAACAGCGAAACAACCGCAGTAAAGCGCACAGACACTGAGTAAACGCACAAAAACAAAGGCACGCATGGCCGCGCGCGTGGTGGCCGAAAAATGAATGAGTATTTCGATAATTGCTAGCCTACACTGATACAATGCGTTATTGATTTTAGTTTTTATTATGAACATCCTTTGCTTTTAGTCTGGGTAGTTGATTTAATAAGCCCCATTTTACTTACTTGAAATATAAAATATTAATCACTCACAAAAATTGCAAAGTTAATTGAGAAGTAGAATATATTCTTTCATGAACATTTACTTATCTGGATCTGACTGATAAAATTATGCTCTACTTGCTGTCACGACAGCCCTAGCTATAACAATGACCTTACAAACAGGCGAGTGAATGTGTGCATTACGTGTTTAGCGCTATGTCTGGTAACATAATAGCTAAAAGCCGAGCGGGACGCTGCCGCGCGAGGAATACCAAACGCACACCTTGGCGAGGTGTAGTGGGCAGTCGATGTATGTCCACCAGACTTAAAATATTTTTGAGCATTTACTGGCTTTAAGACATTTTATATTTGACAGTCAAATTGTTCTACTTATGAAAATATGAGTAACACAAAAAGAAGCAGCCTAGTTTGAAACACTAGAAGAATGTTTATAAGAAGTAAATAAGGCTTATCTAGATACCCACTTATTAAGCGCGTATCACCATAGACCATGTCATTGGGTCAACTGCCTTCGAACTGAAACAAATCTTACAAGATTACCAAAAAGTCATCATGTGAATAAACAACCCAGACTCTCGCCGAGAGACCAAGGTCTATGTCATAAATAAAACTTCTCTGTGGCTTCAATAAAGGTTGAATATCGTTGGTCAAACTGATGACTGCGCGTATTTGTTCAATAAAATACTCGAATCTTGCAATCACCACAGTGCGGACAGGCGCGAGGAATACCAAGCGCCCACCTCGCCAATATTACGCTGACTCACATGCCGATAATGTGCCTTCCGTTACGTTCGCTTTTTATTAGTGTGGTACGGGTTAAAGAACAATTAATTCGATGACATTTGATATTATGATTAACGCCGTATGTCTATAGAGTTATTTGTTTATAAAATAGGAATCTTAGGCTGAGTTGCACCACATAACTTTAATGGTAACTATAACGATAACCGATGCTTTTTGTATGGAGTTTGACAGGTTTTTGACGTTTGTCAACGTCAAAGTAAGATGGTGCAACCCAGCCTTAGGCTAACGTAACATTAACAATAAGCGGTGCTTTTTGTATGGAGTTTGACAGATTTTTGACGTTTGTCAAAGTTAAAGTAAGATGGTACAACTCAGCCTTAAAAAGCTGATTTCATATCGACGAACCTACTAACAAAATATTTTCTTAGATAAATTAAAAAATAGAACGCGTAATACCCATGGAAGTCTTGGCAAGACTCAAGAGATCGAGCTATTTTAAAATACTCGTATACCGCAATGCTCTGTTAGAAGTGTTCTATCTACAAGTTTATCGAAATTGGGTCAAAATAGTTTAAGCCAAACCAGCGGAATCGGTGTTACTGTGGCTTAGTCGGGTAATGGCAACAATCAGTCTGCGCCTTTGTTCTTTTGTGTTATTCGTTGGCGTGTATCCAGCATAGGTTGAATCGCTGCGTATATCCGTTAATCATCTAAACTCCTGGAAATTCTGAGCAACGCAATAACTATTTAGCATTTTAATAATACTCGTACTATGATACTTATCTCGCTAACTATACTGTTGTCTATCGTATAGTCAGTACTGATTGCAGCTCCAGCCTAGAACCAAATCTATGCCCATACAGTTTGGTAAGCCTGTGTTTCTGTAGATGGACATCAATGTAAGCTGTGTTGTAGACCTGACCACATATAGCTTGGTATTGATTGAGACACGAGCATAATAACACGGGTTATTGCGACGCTCCGGTGATTCAGTACGTGTATGCATGCCCTCGGATGGATGCGGTTGGGATAGGAATTCACGGACGCATTATATTACGTAGAGCTTCATAATAATGCATTGCATCTGTTTGTGTTGTTGAAATGTACGAATTAATGTCAGGCAGGGTTTACGATTTGGTATGACTTTATCCGTAATGACTGCTACAAATAGTAGTTAGCCATATGTTTACTTGATGATTTTTGATTTGCTTAGTCACAAAACAAAGCTGTCATTATTGGTTGTGTATAGTGTTGCAGTTAAAATGTTCACATAAATAGATTTCTACGAGTAGTTTGCTAAAATATAGCTAAAAATTCAAGTAAAGGAAAAAATAGGCATAAACTACACTTCATATAGCACTACAAGATAGTTTAACCTGTGGTCCTGCTGCTTGAATATAACATAGTTACGTACGTATCAATATCAGTGTAAAAAGCTTTGCTATTTGGGCCATTCTTAAATTTGTGCCAAATTTTTTTTAAAAATTAAAGATTTTTTTTTAAAACTTTTTGCGATGTGTATCGAAAGTATAAACCAAAAGCATACTTTTGATGTATATGGACAACCTTAAAGCCCTCGGAAAGGAAACAAAATAGCCTACGTAAACACGGCTGTGACACTGCATGACACGGATGTGACAGTTTTACATTTTTACTGTAAATAATAATATTTATATTGTTAAATTTATATCATAATAGTTTAAATTGATTAACAATAAAATACACTAAATTCGTTTCATCAACAAAGGTGTTATTTGGTAATATGTACCTACTTTTTTCTGAACATCCAAAAATTTAATTAAAATTGAGATCAAAAATACCGTCAGGTAGTTAATATATCTACTAGATAATAAAAAAATAGACTTTTTATTATTGGCACTATCTGATCATGCTTCCGATATGCTACCTACATGGTTTCGATATGATAATATGCTTAACAAATTAGTAAATCTTAAACACAGTAGGTACCTAATTGAGTATCAAATGAGATTTCTGTAGGATTCACATAACAGTTGGTTTTGACAACTTAAACATGTTTCATAGTCACCGTACCACTAAAAATATGGTTAATAGCAATTCCTTTTAAAACAACTCCGACCACCTCTGCAGGGCCTTTACCGGGAGCTGTCTCAGTAAAATTTGATATAACTGCAGAAATGAGAAAGTGCAATAATTTTTCCTTCGTGGCATCTAGAAAATCATACTAGCGAAAAATAAGTACACTTACTAAAAGGCTACTCCTAAAAATTGCACAATACACAAAATAATTTAGCAGAACAACAAAAACTATTAAAATAATAAAAATAGAATATCACAACCACGCGTTGTAATGTCACGACCATGTACTTAAATAGTTTGCGGTAGTGACACATTTTTAATACCATGGCCGTGACAATTTGGAACGTGTCCGATATATCCAAAAAACTATCTGTGAATTAGCAGATCTTGTGCAATTGTCTGAAACTATACTGCATGAGGTACATAATTATGTTTTATACAATAGCGTGACATTGATACCTACCTTTAAAAACCGTACACGGGATGGACGTGTTATGGTTGTCCCTTTTTTCAAATAAATAGGAAATAATTTTTTGCGGCTCACTCACTACGTTCAGCCATTTGCAAATTTAATAAGATGACAATGTTACTGTTCTAAAAAAACTTAGCAAGGGATGTCAATATCAAAGATAGTTTTTTACCGAGTTACGCATATTTAAAGTGGCGCACGTGGTTGTGACACAAAAACTGCTCACACAATGTTTGGTGTTCTAAATCAAAAATGGTAATTATTATTGATATAAATTTTTAACAGTCTTATATAACATGTATTAATCTTGCATAATTACTGTAATATTTATCAAAATAACATAACATCTCTTCAGAAAAAAAAATTGTGTGTCCAAATCCGGGAATCTCACACTACACGGTCCGTGACATTTTGGACTTGTAACTTTTTTTTAATATTCTTCTAATAGTTTTATGATAAAAATAATATTGGGCCTAGTTAATAGAGGTATTTTACTAAGTAAATTAATATACAGTGCACTGATTTTCTTTAAAAACATATGCTATTCTTACATCTCACACAAAAATGCGTAAGAATAAGAATGGCCCATTTAGTTGTTTTTCAGAGTTAATACATTTTTATACTTAAAACATTTTTGTTAGGTAGCACCATATTATACGTACCTACTACGAGGCAAAACACATTTGCGGAATGTCACCATGATGATCGAATGCCTAATGTGTTTTGATATTCAAATTATATTATTGTAATAACTGAATGCATTGTAGGCACCACATTGCTGAGGTGAGTTAATATGATACCTGTATGTATGTTATTTTAGGTATAATTATATGTTTAAGAAGGTGGGATTAAATGCAAGACAGCTGTATTAACATATATAGCATCTACTTCAATGAATTTGATATCCAATGTACATACTCGTATATCGCAAATCACACTGCCGAAATTAACAAATCGATAAAGGGCGAATCAATGTCATGTACAAGAAATAAAATAATGCTAACCGTGCGTTAATCCCGAAGAGAATATAGCCGGTGTGTAACTTCTCGCTTCTTTATCGTACCGTTGAAATCGTACTTCTTTGTGAGTAATCCCTCCACGTCTCAGCTATGTCGCCGACGAAGATAGAGCACGATCTTCACAAATAATGTCACATGCGATTCGTTTCAGGGGACGTGACTCGCATCGTGGCGGTGGCCGCGTGCCGTGCATAATGGGATAAATATGCCGCGGTTATGTGTCCACATGGCCCTCAAATTAAGCGAGCGCTATTTGCTGCGAGCTCCAACTTTCTTACCCGTTTTATTAACTTAATTGTGTTTACTTTCGCCATATTAAGTGCAACATGTTTGTCCGGGACGAAACCTCCCACAAACGCGACGCGCCGCCGTCTGCATATCATTATTATAATAGGTGATGACACGCTCCGTGGGAGTCGAATTAAAGTCACATTTAGGATACACATCCAGTGGATTCAAATCTCTTTACCTTGGTGTGCGTTTGAGGTAGGTACCCTTTAAAACTGTTTGTCTTCATGTAATGCCTTTTAAAAGCTTACTTTTCATGTGGCTACGTTTCCATCAGACCATCCATAAAATATTCGCACAATTCGGATATCGTATAAGCTAATTTCGCTCCCCAGAACCCTTAAATTTTTGTAAGTTTTTTCTTATGTTAATACGGCAAGAAAAAACCGGCGATTCCAGGAGCGTCTCAAGTAAAATATGTAATTTGAGATAAAGCGGCATCCCATTCCAGATAAGACGCAGCACGACCCACGTCGAGAGCCATCCGACTCGTTACGAGCCGCCCGAAGCGAGGTGTGATACAAAATCATCAATCTTTCCCGAGATTGTACTATTAAATGCCTCTTCGCTCTTTTCCCTCGAACTCGAGACCAGAAACAAATGTAAAAAGTTGTGTGATAAGTTCAATTTGAATTTGTAAAGCCCCTTTCAACGTTTCTCGCCTGTTTATCTCGGCGAGGAAAGAACGGAAAATACAAAAGTAAGAGATAGGAAATGAAGAGGCGGAAAAAAGTGTCGGGTGCGGAACAAACGCGGAAAAGTTGGCGTTATCCGGGAGACAAGTTAAATCGCAATTTATTAGGGCGTACCAGTGGGCTTAGCGCCCAGGACGGTTTTGTGGCTCGTAGTGTTCGCAGGAGCACGGCGTCGCCTCGAGTCGGTCGCTCGGCGTCGGTCGTCGGCGGCCCACGCAGACTTCCTAGCAATTTGGAGCCACATTGCACGTGCCCGCTGCGTTTCGCCGACCAATAATTGAAGAAGCCCTAGTAACGAATTCGATATTATTACGCCGGACAAATTGGTTGGGTCGGACAAAGGGATATTTTATATTGCGACCCTGTAAAGTAAAATTGAATTATAGAAGGTTGGTGAACTTTGATCGACGAGACTATTAGGTATTTAAGAATAATATTGTTATTTTATTTTAAATATTAAGAAGTGGGATGAAATATACACAGGTCATTGTCAAATCACAGTACTCGTATTATCTATACAATGACATTTTTCTATTACAAATCTAATACCAACTCAAATTAGGACAAATGCTTACTATCGTAGATAATAATATAGCCCAAATAGACATTATCATGTCACTAACTACCATTGCTATAATGAAACTAGCAGTTGTTAATAAATTTATGGGAAACCAAGATGGGAAAGCACACATAGTTTGCTCTACAAAATGTCTTGAGAACGTGCCTACGGCGAGGTCGTACTATCGCATATTCCAGGCCACCCACAAATCTTGGGACACATATAAGGATGTTTAAAAGTGTAATTTGAATACATTTAGAACACGAGTAAAGTGGCACTTGCGGTATTTAAGACTGCGGCCAAGCGTTCCATTGTGTTTGCAATGTGCCATACGGCACCACTATGCATTTTCGCTATCGACGCTATCGTATAGACTCGCTCTAAAATATATTTGTTACAAATTCACGGTTATATTATTTTCCAGTTGTTAATGACAATCACGTAGTATCACTTTTAACCGGCCGTTTGGTGTAGTGGTTCGGAAACGGACTATTATGCCGAGAGGTCCCGGGTTCGATTCCCGGCCGGGCAGAAATTGAAATTATGAATTTTAATTTCTGTGACGGGTCTGGGTGTTACTATGTATAATATGTATGTATTTACAAAAAAGTATTTAAGTATGTTTATATCCGTTGTCTAGTCCCCATAGTACAAGCTTTGCTTAGTTTGGGACTAGAAGCGTAGTGTAAAATGTCCAAGGATATTTATTTATTTATTTAACACATTATCTATGGCCTAATCAGTACACAAATAAAACAAACACAAGGCTACAAGACTAAATAAGCTCCAACAGAGTGTATTTTAAATCATATGATACTCGTAACTCTGTTACATTCCTCCTAATCTACTCAAACACCGCCACATAATAATGGCAACTTTTAAATCTTTTTGTCGCGTCCACTAATTGTGTCAGGGAATAATCTGATTCGCTTCCGTGTGCAGATTCCATTATCTGTAGGATCGTGTCCACCCGCCCATACATATTCATACGCCTGACGAGTCTCACGCCGCCATGGCTAAATCAACCCGATATCAACTAATTTTTACGATTCCACGGTCGGTTCTGGCTGAATCGAGTCTTTTCTTCCTTTCGTTCATTATGTAAAAGCTTTTTATTGAATTAAAAGTTTTGTTGAAACTATTTTCAAAACTAGGTAGGTATGTAATTTTTTATGATTTTTACAATTTTATGCCAAAGATGTGTATTGTCATAATTCTCTCATTGTTGATTTAACTATGTTTTAAGTATTGCCCTACTTACATATTGTATTTGATCAACCAAGTGTCATAGATTAATCTAAAATAGCAGATAATGCTCAATGGCATTAATTTCGCCGTCCAGTACTAATTTTATGGCATTAAAGAAGAAATAAATTAAAACACTGATAGTAGCTGCATTTTGCAGTGGGGATTTGCAGTGCGTACCTATTGACTGATACCTCAGGGTCCATATTCGGTTGCATAAAAAATATTGTCATAATTTAAGAGTGCATAAAGTTTTTTGGCATACTCATCATTTCGCATAACGTTCATACAGAATAAATCATAATGCATATTTTTTTTTGCCATAACCACTTTTATTATAATAATATTTTAGTATATATTTTTTCTGTATTCTTGTTTTTTTAATAACGATTTCTAGGCATAACATTTATTGACATCTAAAACAATGCCATAAATATTACCATTCATAATATACAAAATACCATAATTTTAACAAATATGAAATATAAAAATGTTATACATATAAAATATAAGTTAACAAATATAAATAGACAAGCAAGCATGCAAACAAGCATGCAAGCAAGCAGCAAGCATGCAATCAAACAGCAAGCATGCAAGCAAGCTGCAAGGAAGCATGTAAGCATGCATGCAAGCAAGGATGCAAACAAGCAAGCCTGCAAGCAAGCAGCAAGCAAGCCTGCAAGCAGGCAGCAAGCAAGCATGCAAGCAAGCAGCAAGCATGCAATCAAGCAGCAAGCACGCAAGCATGCAAGCAAGCAGCAAGCAAGCATGCAAGCAAGCAGCAAGGAAGCACGCATGCAAGCAAGCAAGCAAGCATGCAAGCAAGCATTAGGATTGCCTTATCTCCGGCGCTGCGGGAAGTGCGGTCCTTCCGCTCTGGCGTAACATATACCCGGCATGCCATGCTCACTTCCGCGCCTCCGGCTTTTAAATTACACTCTAGTATAGGGCAGACTAGTACCACGTGGAAGAGACCACGGCCAGTCGGGATCAACATAATTTCAGACCAGGCAAGCTTAATGTTGTAAAAGAAATGTGGACTGTATAATATGTGCGTTATCTACACTAATATTATAAAGAGGAAAACTTTGTTTGTTTGTTTGTTTGTTTGTTTGTTTAGTTGTAATGGATAGGCTCAAAAACTACTGGACCGATTTTAAAAATTCTTTTACCATTCGAAAGCTACATAACTCACGAGTAACATAGGCTAAATTTTATTTTGGAAAACATTAGGGTCCCGTAAAATATTTGGGATTTTCATAAGACGTGGAAAAGCGCCATCTATCGTCATTGCTTAAAATCTTCTTGCGCCTGACAAAAATTTTTGAGGTACGTGAATATTCATGAAGGCAAAGCTGTCAAACGCCATCTATCGACATCATTAGTAAATTAGTAACTAAATATTACATGTACTATAAATAGCGCTGTTCGTAAATAATATTGAAAATTTAATAAATAAAGATATTTTATGTAATTGAACCATTCACTGAGCAAGTCAAAGTGTTAATTAGTGACTTTTTACAAACTTCCTTGCAAATTCTTACTATGTGCCGCCATCTACCGAGATGAATATTAGGGTACGGTTCAGCGGCGGACAAATGGGATGGGCGCGTGGGCGATTGTAGTTAAATAGGATAAGAATTACTTCGTTTTTATTTTCTGTATGTAATTTGTTAGTTTTTTGGTAGGGTCTTTATTTTAATTACTTAGGTTGGTAGGTACTTACTTATTTGATTTTAATGATAATTATTATAGGTACGTATAATTTTAGTAGAAAGAAAGGTAAACGAATGACTAAGTGACTCACTCACTCATCACGAAGTCTCAGAAACTACAAGTCTCACTGGCTGATCAAAGCCAGTTGATCAAAGTGGAATACACCTCCTATTAGAACGTAGGTAGTCACTAAGACGAAATTTTGCAAAATTCAACCCTTATGGGAGTTAAAAAGGGGGTTGGAAGTCTGTATTGCAGTCCTCGGTTTTTAAAGTAAGAGACTTGAAAGTTAAAATGTACGCTCACTATGATCTCTAGATATTGTGGAGGTGTACATAATATACTGTCTGGTACACTGTGGTACCAATCGATCAACATGGAAAGCATTGGGGGAGGCCTATGTTCAGCAGTGGACGTCCTATGGCTGAAATGGTGGTGGTGGTGGTGGTACATATTATACTGAAAATGTATCATTAGAAATCAACCACGGGGGCTAAGGAGATAAAAGGAGGGTTGGAAGTTTATATTATGAAAGTCCTATGTGTTTAAAGTAAGAGAGTTGAAATTTAAAATGTACGCGCTATAGATGCTAAGAGCAGATTTTATGAAACTCCACCCCTAATGGAGTAAAACGAGGTCCACGCGTACGAAGTCGCGGGCGGCCGCTAGTAAATAATTAAATTATGTTTATTGGCTCTGTGCACGATTACAGCGCCAACTAGCGTCCACAACTTTGAGGGCTCTGTCACATTGACATTTAGGTCGTATATTTGTGAAAAAATATCGAAATGAAAAAATAACAAATATTTTCGACTAATAAATTGTTGTGATACCACGATTTGGGTGGAAAAAAGGTTTTGAAATCATTTTGGTCATTCAAATCAAATGAGGTAAGTCCAAAAAATGTGTTTAATTTTGATTGTGTCAGGGTTTGTTTACTTCATTTATAGTTGTAGTTTTACAGTAAAACAAAAAGAAAAAGCTACTTTAACGGTTTCATTATATAACAGTAAATATATTTAAATGTTCCTGTATCGCTAGTATTAAATTAAATATCGTTTTCAGATCGAAATGAGTATTGTTTTGAAGACCGGGTTTGTGAGTGTTACAATATCAAATTCCAACCACAAACCGTATTTAAAGGAAAGTTGTTGTTGGTATTGGCTGGACAAGTCCGAGATGTAGAAGAATTCAGAACAAAACAAGGGCAGAGTTCAATAATTCACGCTCTCATCATAAGGCAAACATCTGTGCACAACAACTACTGTGACTCATTTTTGTACTACCACGTTGTATAGTCTAGTTATTTCCAAATTGTAAACGGCTATTAAACCAGCCCTATCGAAATACAGTCCACTCTTTTATTTAAGTTCCCAGTAGGACCCTTTTCATGCGATTAATTAATGATATAAAAATGTATTATGTAGAATCGCTTTGCCATTGACAGATACATCTGATGGCAGAGCTTACATTATTTCTACTTTTGACCACCATGAGCGCTGCGATAGATTATGTTACCCCCACCTAGTACTTCGCACCCAGCGAATAGTATTTTATTAAAAACAAACTTTATGTATATAAAAATTATGTTCTTTACATTTATGATTATTTAAATTATGGTATTGAAAATTAGAGAAAGTTATTATTATGCCTAAGAAACCATTATGCATTTAGAATACTATGCATATCAAAGTTTATGCGAAAAAACTTTATGCAAATACTGTTATGCCAAACTAAATTATGATGAAAAATGTTATGCGTCTGAGAGGGCACCCGATACCTCACAGGTATTAGGCTATACCAATACTCATTATTGTACTATTATAGGTTATAAATAAATAAATAAATAAATATAGTATTAGCATAGGCTAATTACTAAGAAATGGACACATTGCACGGCTTCATATTTATGCGTAATAGTGCTAAATCGTTGCTCTATGATAGTAAAATAACGACGATCAAGTTCATAGCGAACACAATTCACCGTCACCGACTGTTGACTATTCATTACGGCATCGCGCCGCGGGCAAACAAACCTCATGTTATTAGATTCGGCAGAGGAGAAACGCAAGCTAAATTAACTTAATTAGAGCTATTAGTTTTTTTAGAGCCTGAAAATGTGGTGGATGGAAATCTAGCAGAGTTAGGAAAAAAGTTATGCAATTTTTTACTGTTTGTAAAGTCGTAAATTGTACCTATTATAAGTGCTTGAGATTGACTGCGTTAATAAACAGTTTTTCATAATATATTTCCTGTAAATTCATTAATTAAACGGCACTTTATTAATGTTTGTAACAAACACCAATTTTGAAATAACCTATTTCCAAGTAGCTCAATAAATCACCTAAAACAAGTTATTCTATTTAAGGAAAAGACAAATAGATACATATGTATCGAAGAGGAGACAGCGTGTTTGTCCTCGCAGACTAATTAAAAAGTTTGTTGCCAAAGTTCGGCGCGGAAGTGGCGACGAAGTAAACCCAGCACTGATTTGATACCGGAACAAATTTAGACGGTTAAGCAAAAAAACTAAAATAACACAGTCTATTTGCGTATTTTGTATTGAGCTACAATTGAGCTTTTTAAACATGGCTGTTCTACTTGGTGTAAAAACTGACTCTACATTACATTAGCGTTCACGACGGGCAGTTTAATAAATTTTTGTCGTACTCGATGAAGTGTTAAGTGAAAATTAATTACTGAGCGTGTAATCAGTAAGTGCGCAGTGTATCACGCACGCATCTCGCGGCGTCGCCGCCGCGCCGCCGGCGCCGCCACCGGCCTCCGTAAATCATAAACATCAACCCCCCATTTAATCCAAATTGTCCGTCGTTAGTCGAGCAGCCTGCGTCTAATTTGTCTCGGGTAACAGCAGATTAATTTATTAACATTAATTACGTGACAATAGATACATTGTTTGTGATGTAACTCGCTGACTCACGAGACGGTTTCAACTGCTTATATGACTTTCAGCTTTTGACCGAGTATGAGTTCAGTTACGAAATAATTACTTAATGTTAATATTTTTGTTAGGTACTAAGTAGGTACGTATTACATTTGTATAAACATATTTCAAAAAATGACGACGATTTGATATATTATTATTCCATACACATTTATAGAATGAGAGATGCATGTCATTGCATGTATGAGTTATTGTAATCTTCAATTTGGTAGCATTCAACATCGGATTCATGATAATGAAAACTGAAATTCTACTCGTTTCGTATTTCTTATCCCCCATGACCGTATTGCTCGTATTGCTTTGCTGCGATTGCATATCGATACGTCAGCGTTTCTGATCGTAAAATTATACATTATTCTTTTTATATCAAAAATATATTTCTTAAAAGCTTCATAGGTAGGTATGCCGTCTAATAAAGTTTCCCAATATTTATTTACACCGACCGACCAAATTGTGGCTCGTAGATAAAGTTTCGTAATGATTTCTTGTTGGAGACCGCAGCGGTGCCTTTTTCATTTTCCTATATTATTAATTTTCTACGGCAATATGTTGCACCGGCGCCCTAAACTGTAGCTGGATTAGACGGAACTAAATGGGGCATAACTTTTTATGGGAATTTTGTTTCGACTAGGTAATTCTAATAAAACTTCGCCTGTGCGGCGGACGATACTATAATGTTGTCCAAATTCGTTGCATATCAAAAATGTTACAGTTGTTTTAGAAAACAAATGTGTAGAAACAATTTGAAATAGCATTTTCTAGTCACATTGGAAAATACAAGTATGCAGATATTACTTGTATGGGTAAGAAAAAAAGTTAAATAAAAAGCAAATAATTGAGTTAGCCAAAAAATGGACGAATGGATAGAAGCACGGAACATTTAAAAACATATTTGACATTCCACTTTAAAACAGAAAATATTTCCAAAGTGCTATCAATACATTTCATTCAATTTGCATGAATTTTAGTCCACTGCAGAGAGCTTCTGCTTTTACCCATTTTTATTTGCGGCATTTAGGTTCTGCGGTTGAACTCGCTCGTGTTTTATGAATTTCTCATATTATCGATGCACATCCGTATAATTATTATTCTGTTCTGTGGTCTAGTTGCAGCCATTAACCAATATGCGAGTACCAATCACTTTGGTGTGCAACTTTTTTACTTCTCTTTTTTCATGCACCGAGAGAATGGTAAAATTATTCATTTCTACCTGTATACTTACATGTTCTTTCATGTTGATTTTTGTTCCGTTTCAATGTTTTCGCTCCGTATTTACAGCGATACGCCCTCGTTAACCTTTAAGAGGTAATATATTTAGATTACATTCATCTTGTCACACAATCAGCACGCATATTTTTTTTGCGCACACAAAAGGTTGCGATACGTTACGTTTTGTTTGAAGCGTGCTTTTTGTACGTTTTTAAATAAAGGGCGAGGGTAAAGCGATGCTGATGGTTGTTTGGGAAATTGCGGAAAATTGCCCGCGGAAAAATTACGTAGAGGAGCGGTCGCGTCGGCCACATGGCGCGCGACGGTGCGCCCTACATAACTGATGACTTTCCAATGGCCATTCATTCGCGGACCCGCCGCCGGCCGCCGCCGCCCGCCCTTAGCACCACACATAAATTCATGAAATCGCTGGTGTGCTCATGTGTAAAACAATTACCACAGCTATGTTAACTCAAAACGCCGATGCGCATGTTACCTTCTTTTTTGTCAGTCTGAACAGAGGTTTCGAGCTCTTTTCACCTTGTATTTATTTGTTTTTGATTTTGTTTACCTCTAGTAACTATTCAGTGTTAACAAATAACAAGTTAAAGTGAATGTGTGAGTTTCATGGAAAGTTTTTAACAAATATTATACAGCTGCTAACGACGTTTGTATCTGTGATGAATACGAGTAGTTATGAAGTTTTCAATGATTTCATTAACGAGGTTCGGGAGTACGGGAGCGAAGACTCGAACTAGGTAACAAGACAGTCTTCGATTATTGTCGTTAAACTAATTAAAAAGTTCGGAGTTGATCGCTGAACAGCGCGAGACAACCCGTGAGGCACTCAATAGATACGAGTACATGAAGCTATGAAACTTAAGCTTTACAATAAAACAAGTTTGTTTACTAAAGCTTTAAGTTTAGAGCTACATAATAGGGTCGCCTTTAAGGAATTGCTTATTATTATTTTGATTCCTAGTGAACGAATTGGTAATTAATTTAATAGGTTCTTTACAATGCCTTTGGCATTATGCTACTTACTATATTTATCCTGAAAACTTTCCAATCATCAGTAACTGATAACTGTTATTCTCAGATAGCTCTCCGAAACCTCAGCAAAGACCCGTCAGTATCGATACTTAGTTTTATGTAACATTTAAATTGGAAATAACGCCGCGTCCGAAGTATTCTGAGCCGCGATGGCCGGCAGATGAGCACCCGCGCTCGACAAACTAGGGCGACGAAACATCGACAATAACTTCCCCGGAGATACAGGCTCTTCCGAAACTTACTTTATTATTACCATGTCCTTCTGGACAAGTTTTTCAACTACTTAATAGATCAACTAAGAGCTATTTGCGATTGAACCGTAACGTCGTAACGTAGTTTTAGGTAAACCTGTATGTATCGATACAGAGCAGGGGTTGAATGAATTAACAAAGCTTTAATTTTACAGTTTCAAAATAAGGTTTATTGATAACCAGTACAAATCTTACAAGCAAGTAAAGCTGTCAAGCAGTGGATATTTAATCAGTATGTGAGCGTGATTTAATTTGCATATCTGTGAATATGAATAAAAACGACACTGCATTTACTCCTCACCACCCGTGATTCCAGGATATCAATATTTTAGTGGTGTTTTCGAAAATGCACCGTTATTTTAAACGCAATCTAACAATTATAAATGTGACTTTGAACCAAGAGCGAGCGAAACGCGCAACGCACTCAGCCAAATAGTGGCGCCATACAAAGCAGCCCGGTGGCCATTGCCGCACCGCTGCACCGCGCCGTTTTTTCCGCCTCTCGACCTTTAACTGAAACAAAATAGCGCTCACCACACAAATTGGCCTATTCACGGGTAGCGATACCTGCATAAATATTGACAAAATCCAATTTGATTACGCCTTCGGCTGTACACAGATAAGTTATTGAATGAAACGACCGGCTAACAAGCTATCAGAAACAATAAATCCTGGCGATAAATTGATAAAAGAATACATTATAGCTTCACTACAATTAACACATTCGTGGACAGTGTTGCAAACGGTGTAGAAGCGTTATTACATGAATGTTATGAATAGATATCATGACCAAAGGAAATTTAATATCCCGGCTTTACAATAGCTTCAAAATATCCATGTCGTGATTACCAGGATGTAACTCATCACGGCGAGCAACGAAGTCCATCACATTCGCACACGCTGAGAGGTAAATCATTATTCAGAGGTGCTAAGAGGTGGTTAGTGGCGGGAGTGTGCTCCCGGGGGCCCGGACACAGTCGGGACTCTTTTGATAAATATTTTATGCCCCGCGCGACTCACAACACATAACTTGCAATATTTCTTCTAGTTTAGATTAAAATAGTTTCTCGGATCCCCTTTATGCGTTAGTCATTGATATTCATCTTGCTTCTTCACTGTCTTTAGTTTGAAAGTAAAAAGGGTTTGTAGTTGTTTTATGCTACGTTAAAACTGAAAACTGTTTTATTTCAGTGGACAAATGTCGCAGACTACTTTTTTTGAAGGAAACTGTTGGCCTGCATTTCACCTGAAATGCAAAAAATATTTTAAATTAATACATACCATTGTGCAATATTAAAATAAAGATTCTCGTATTTACTAGACAACGTTTTTATAAGAATAAATAATGCTGTCCCCTCTGCCCAGTGTTCATGTTGAAATAAATACATTTTGAATAATGAAGTTACTATCTAAAACACTAATCATATGTATGTCGGCTCGTCAGGGATTCGAACCTCAGATATTGTGGGCGAAATAGGGTATCGTGCAATGAGAATGAGACTTGTGTTCGAACACTTTTAATAATCGTCAAACAGAGTTCAAAATCAGCACTTAGTTCTTAGTACTACAATCTAGACTTCGTCGAGCGATAAAATAGGCACTAGGTGAAACGTGGGACAGTTCCGTGACGATGTCTTCTCTTGTCGGCGTCCGGAGCGAAAGTGAGTTCGATCCGTCCCGCCGTGACCGTTACGACTCTGTCAAAGCGCGCCAAAGCGGTGTTGCGCCGATTCGCCGCTAGGTGGCGCACTTGCGTTTCACTTTAGTGTCCGTACTCATGACCGTCTGCGACACGGCCATCCTGCGTGTCACACGTCCTCGTGTGATCATCTGAAAAAACCAAAAGAACAGCACAGTATCCGCTCGGCCAATCCTATTTCAAGCAACTTATGTGCTTTCAGAAATGAGGAAACTAAACTTTCAGTACTACTAGATACTCTTTCTACAACTAGTTACTCTTTCTACAACTAGTTACTCTTTCTACAACTAGTTACTCAATCTACAACTAGTTACTCTTTCTACAACTAGTTACTCTTTCTACAACTAGTTACTCTTTCTACAACTAGTTACTCTTTCTACAACTAGTTACTCTTTCTACAACTAGTTACTCTTTCTACAACTAGTTACTCTACTCTATCCACTCTTCCAAATAAAAGCCATCCAAATAGATGTCTAGTGTTTCTAACTAGTAACCATAGCTATCTATTAGAAACTACCTAGCTTTTAGGAATCCAATCACTACTATTCACAATTCCTAATAATTGCTACATTGAAGTCACTAAGACCATGTGGTAAATCATCATTACAAAAATTACTTCAAAAATTGAACGAGTCCCAGGTATCACAATCGCGTTCCACATTTTGCTACCCTACCTCGGGAGCCTAAGTCAATCAACCAATGACTTTATGATCTTAGCTACACACTGCCAGATCCTACTGCACCACCCAGAACTATCGCACTACCGAATTCCCACGGACTACTCAGAGCAGATACCAGTTTCTAATAGGCTACGGCTACGGCATCCTGGTACAATCTCCGACCAAACAATTGAGAAACCTGTGCTTGTAATTAATTAGATGGAACTTAGTCATCCAACTCGTTTCCCTCACAATCTCAATAGGTACTGGGCCTTCAGGGGTCTTCCTAACACGATCATGTGAATACTCAATACACGTTTGTTAATTAGGGATCTTAAAACATAACGGTCACCATCACAGATTTCCACAATTTGAAACGAAGGTAGATGGGTTGACTCATTATAAAGTGGGTCAGACATGGCGGGAAAACTCGAAATATTAGTCTCTATTTGCAGTATAGACGTCTATTCCCACAATCAATTAGAATTTAATACGAAATAATCAACGATCAGTTAGATTTTAACGGATGACTATTCGGAAACGCGGCAGGTGCGATACAGCGATACAGCGAGACACGTACCACACGTACGCTACTATGTACCTAGCGATCGCTTGATACATTATCAAAACAATAGAGATTAATGTCCATCAAAACTCAATAAACTACATCATAATAACTAAGGTCAGCAAAGCAGTAAACAATACTCTTCATCTCCATCCGATTGTTTCTTACACCATATCACAAACATGGGCTACCTCCATCCGGTACCCGAATACAACACATCATGGGCTACTTTCATCCAGTGCCCAAATAAAACACAATCATGGGCTACCTCCCTCCGGTACCCGAATACAAACAATCCGGAGGACACACAGCGATCGTTTACACCTCCCCGCCAAACGCATGCCATTCACAGTCATGGCCGCACTGCTACGGGAAATCAAGCCCGATTTACGCTTACGACTACGAATGCACGGGAGATGCAAGCAATCTGAGTGACTTGCATACTACGATACTGAGAAAAAGAACTTTAAAATAATTGAGCTTTGATCGACTAATCCTTCAAATGGTTTAAGGTCCATCTCCATATGAATGTAGGGGATTCATTATCATCCATGAAAAAGCAATGTACCTCCATCAAGTACACTCATCTACCAAATACTTTATCTAGCATTTTTGTACTACATTAGACACGTCTACCTCAGGCGTTCTAATTTCATTGCAATCCAATGTTCATAATTACACTACCAATCGCTACCATAATCACTGCTATTAAAACATGAAAGTAAACTAACTCAATTCTAATTATTTTCTAAAATCGACACTTGATACATTATCAACTCTAATAACATAGAAGTAGCCAGGGCTATGTAACATGAAACACTTCAATAATCTTAGTCACTAATAAATTCGTAGGACACTCGAGTATCTCCATATGCCACAGTAATCACCATTACTGAAACTGTACCATTAAGTACCATCACAACACTGTGTGCATCACTCACGGACTACACACTACGGTCTACCAAGACCACGTCCTCTGCCACCGTGTGCATCACTCACCGACTACACACCACGATTTACGGCTCAAGAGCAAACTCGAGTTCCCATTACAGAAAAATAATCATCATCACCACAACTGTGATCAGCATGTACCTCGACTTCAACTTTAGACTGGTACATAACCCTATGGCATTCTTCTCAATTGATCATGAATAGTAGGTACGCAAGTGCAAAGTGGCAAGGCTGCTACTTTCCTAAGATGAAATCTTATTTTAAGCTCACCGCCCGTATTCTACTAAACGAGTACCTACAAGGTAAACCGACAAGGAATTCAGGAAGTCTATTTAAGCAATTCTAATAGTTTTAGTCTATTTACATCCGTCACGTACGTCCGTATCGATAATATTCACATCAGTGGTGAACCTACCACCTAGGAACCAAATAATTTACAATAACATCTTCATTCAATGTAAACTCAGCTGAGGTCACGCGTGATTGAGCACGTGACGTAATTTATTGCATGTTCTTAACGGCCCCCTTTTTTTGATACCATTTGTACCACTGAGCCAAACCAAAAATTATTTTGAATTAAGATTAAATTATCACTCGATTGGACGTAATACTAATTGGCAAACAACTACCTTCTACCAGATGGCAAAACATGAAAATTCATCAACTGAAAACTACCTTTGTCCTATAAAACGTACTTTAACGAAAATACTAGAGAAAAGCCAAAAAGTACAAGTGCCTTTTAGTCAAATTTAAAGAAAGCATCATGAATAGTAGGTATGTAAGTGCCACAACTTTGAAAGCCATCCCTGTGACTCTCAAAATGAGTGAATGTTATCCCTGTAACAATCACTTTCACTAGTAATCATCCCTGTGACTACTATTGCAATTATCCCTGTAACTGCACAATACACCCCAAGTCATCCCTGTGACTATAGTTTTCAAAATAAAGTAATCATCCCTGTGACTACTATTGCAATTATCCCTGTAACTGCACACTACACCCCAAGTCATCCCTGTGACTATAGGTTTCAAAATAATGTAATCATCCCTGTGACTACATTACTAATCGCAATCATCCCTGTGATCACGATATCGTCATAAGTCGAAAGTCTATGGTCCGTCATCAAGTCAAAATTATGTAATCATCCCTGTGATTACATCACACATCGCAATCATCCCTGTGATTACGAACATAGTGGTAGTCATCCCTGTGACTATCACTCAGTGGCCTCTACATCACTAATATTATCATTACTCAAATCGTTATTACTAATCAATCGGCACTCGACTGATGGGCATCCCTCCAAATTCGAACGTTAATCATTACACAACATAAAATGTATTCTGTGCTGACTACTTGTATTTACCTATACCGGTCATTACAGTAACATTATTGAAACGTCTGCCACTCAATCTTGGCGACAATATTTAACCAACAACAACAAGTATTCAGCAAAAGAATCAAATGAAAAACAATATCGCTCACCCTTGTGATCCAAAGTACTCGCGGGCAACCTCGTTCCGCGCCGCGCCGGTCCAGTGTCCTCCACTTAACCGCCGCCGCCGTCCATTGCTGTGAGCTTGACCGCCGTCCTGCGCCGGTCCAACGCTGTGAGCTTGACCGCTGTCTCGCGCCGGTCCAACGCTGTGAACTTGACCGTCGCCCCGCGTCATCTATCCTGATTCTTCATTCTTCTGGCCAGTTATATTCCGGGCATACCCTCAGCTCGACTTTGACACCACTGTTCCGCCCTCAGCGCGGTACTAGCCCACCGGGTGAGACGACATTGGTCGAGGCCCAGTGAACGACCAGCGAGCGAACGGTTCCTGGATGCCAAAGGAGCTTGCCGGTAGTAGGTATAGGTAGGTATGTTCTTATTTTGTTGGTCCAAAATAGCACGTCGCAAATGTTGGCCTCTTTATTAGCGTGTTGGTTCCAATATCGTTGAAAGTGATCTCAATTGCACGATTCGATCCCAATTCTGATGTCGGCTCGTCAGGGATTCGAACCTCAGATATTGTGGGCGAAATAGGGTATCGTGCAATGAGAATGAGACTTGTGTTCGAACACTTTTAATAATCGTCAAACAGAGTTCAAAATCAGCACTTAGTTCTTAGTACTACAATCTAGACTTCGTCGAGCGATAAAATAGGCACTAGGTGAAACGTGGGACAGTTCCGTGACGATGTCTTCTCTTGTCGGCGTCCGGAGCGAAAGTGAGTTCGATCCGTCCCGCCGTGACCGTTACGACTCTGTCAAAGCGCGCCAAAGCGGTGTTGCGCCGATTCGCCGCTAGGTGGCGCACTTGCGTTTCACTTTAGTGTCCGTACTCATGACCGTCTGCGACATGTAGATGCAAGTTAATGAGAACAAATACGCCCAGATAGAAGAAAACCTTCGAGTGTATACCTTTCCACGTTTTAGCATTAGGAAGCTTGTTTTCGGTTCGGTCCCGCTAACAGTTAAATAAATTAGATAAGACGGGATACAAGCCGACGAAGGCACTTACCAAGTTTCCGTGACGTCAACACTTTTACGCAGTATTCGGTTGACCCGCTACGCTGAATCAGGGCTACGCTTGTACAAAAATATTGTAATTATGTACACGGTTCGTTCGACCAACCGAGATAATATAGAGGAGAGCGCGGTGGCCTCGGAAATGAGGTATTTTCTTTAAATGTGAAAAGGAAACTCAAATAAGTTAATCTCAAGGAACCGTTACAAGCTCCTGACGTGTACTGTAGGTATGCTGATACTGTTTTGCATAAATCAGGAAATCAAAGAAGCGTTTTCTTTTTATCACTTCCTCGAGGAGCAGTCTCACAAAGCTAGCTACCGCAGACTGCACAGGGGGAGCGAGTACTGTCTGCCGCGCGATTCTAAACTTGGACGCTTCATTTAATCAAGACCTCATCCTTTGAGTGTTTATTCAACCAAAGTATTTGAGGACTCTTTCAATTCCTTCGCAATTTTATTTCGGGCTCTGAAATAGGAACTATTCAAATTAAATTCCAACGAGAATCATCGTGACTTAGCCAGTATAATAATCGTAAATAGAATTGGAATTTAAATCTCTTTAGTTCATATATTAAGAAAACTTTGTTAGGTGTAATTTAACCAATGTCAGGAAGCGAACGATTCAGTGGTAAGAAAAGTTTTAATATCTATTCCGATTAGATTCAGTGTCAGGAAGGAACGCAGAAAGCGTCGCGCGGCGAAGTTGGAAGGAAATATTAGATGAATCGGGCTTCGAATACAAATATGGGGAGATAGGGAAATCGGATTTGCGAGTAGTCTCAGACGTGTCGTATTATCGGACTCTTTTTGTAAAACATATTACATTTTAATAAGACAAGACTACCATACGACGTGTCTCTTATCTGCCCACTGATATTTTTTATATCCCCTTTACGTATGGCTTCGTACAGATAAAATGATATTTAAACATGTTAAATCCGAAAGCATGTTCTTTGTATAATTTTGCAGATACGAATCACTGCGCATTCAGTTATTCGGACACAAATGTACAAAGCGAGGTTATCCAAATGAACTATTTCCGAATAATAATCATTGTTTTTCGATAGTTCATACAAATGTTGTTGCATTAAATATTTATCGGAAAAGCTATTAGCTTCATTTGACCATAATATCGGTATCAATTAATCTGTTTCTAATAGGAAAGTTCTAGAAAGCATTTGAATAGTTTTGCTCTTTTTTTATTTCCCTATAATTTAAAGTAGCCTACTTTCTTAAAGTCATGGTGATATTATTAGTATTAATACCACCTAATACCACAGAATGTAATACCTACCTCTGTCATATAACAACAATAAGTAACATAGTATCATAAAGCGATACATCTTTTACGGCTAATGCACCCTAGGTACATTTGGCAACCCGAACAGTGCGTGAAATGAAATATAGAGTAGTAATATCTAAGCCATCGAAACTACTATCGATGCATACGGCGGCTTCCCTGCGCTAGTCCTCGCAGGAGCGACCGGCCGCGGGCCGCCTTTTCTCGCCGTCCTCTGCCCGTACTGTTCTCCCACTAATTAAATCTCGCCGACGACGCGGTTTCAAACCGACGGCCTCTTAATTATTGTTCCGGCTCTTAACATCTGTCTTAACGTCACTTTACATTTAATTCAGAAATTCTTTGGTGTTATGTTAGAATGTTCATTTTCGGGCTTGTCTCAATTGCTCGTAATAGTGATTGTGTTCTTGTCGTGTCATTGCACTGTTCTATGCTATTTTAAAGGATAAATAACTAAATGGGCTGCCATTTTGTCATTGAGCTTCCACTATGACTATGTCTGACGCGATGCGTCGATATCAATTTTAATAGGATTAATGTGTCATAAATATTGTGTCTTTCGTGGTTAGTAGGGATTTTATAATTTCGATCTCTACGAATCTAAGAAAAACAAAAACACCATCGATGTTAATATTCAAATAGCATCGGAACTATTCGCTTCTATCAGGCAAACGTTACTAGGAAAACTAAAAGTTTTAATTTTCTTACTAGTATACAAATTGGTTTCTGAAGCTACAAAAGAAAAGAGCACACGCTTGCGCCTCCTGGGCGAGTCGAGGGTCGAATACAAATTAAGAAGCCGACTTCGCTCTCGCAAAAGTAGTTAATGTGTGCAATGTCTGGATTTGAGATAGCTAGTTCTAAACCCGGGCCGTTATTTACAGCTGCACTTTTATTGATATCGACGTTTTTATTTCGTCCACTTTAAGCCGATTAAAAATTTAAACAGTTTACTGATGTTGGCTGAGCAAATTTTATTGTCGGTTTTTATAAAAGTCTCTCTACCTTAACTTAAAAGTACGTGTTTTATTTCTTTTAAAAAGAGAGTGAAGCACGTCTTAGACGTTAAGGGAGTCAAAACCTCTTGTAATCCCTTCTAATGAGCTCTTGCATTTAATTTTCATTGCCTATCCCATCTCAAAGTTCAAAAAAGGAAGGTTGTAATTCTAATTAGTACTCACTTGGGCCGGGCGAGGCAGGCTGCGTCGAACGGTTTCTTAATTATTTATGCGCTGCAGGCTGAATAAGGAACACACTCTTGCTTCACTGCGCCAAATTTAAAATAAAAACGTTAAAATATGTCTGCGGGATAAGGAAGCTAGTCTAATTTAACGGTACATTTTTTTCTGTATAATTATGGGAAGTTAATAAAATGCAGAATTAACTTTTGTAATCTAATTTAAGGTTGTATTAGCGAAATATATTCTGTGCATTTTTTAAAAAAGCAGACGGGTGGGTGTGGGGGCGCTCTGGTAGGTACAAAGGGCCAGCGGAGTGCGGACGGAAAGTTTTAATATCCCTCCGATTGGACTCAGCCACAAGCAGGGACGAAGGTACGGCCGTCGGATTGAAGGGAAATGTTTCACCATTGAACGCGAAATGCGGAAATCTGCGATAAGCAAATCAGCTGAGCTCCCAGATGATGCTTTTCGCAATGTTTATCGGATTTTCTATAAACTCGCCAATTCGTAGAGATTGCATTCGGTGGCTGGTCTATAAATTGGATTTAAATTTGTGGCTGAAAACAGTTTTTTATATTGGAATGATAAGCCATAATATGAGTGCAAAAATATTTTAGGTATCTACATTCACTTTATTTTAGTGTGTTGAATGTTGATGTAAAAGTAAATAAACGATGACGAAATGAGATTCTCCGAATTTCTTTATCTTAAATTTTAACTACTTTTACATAATAACAATATTTTTTACTCTACATTTCTTATAATTACAGGCTTAAAAATAGTTCGACTACGGCTTCACTACTTACTATTTGATTATTTATTTTCGGTTGTCCGACTCGGATGGGGCCGGAGGGTGGCTGGGGAGATTCTAAATCCATATTCGATCACTGGGATCGGCACTGAGCCGATATGACAAGCTGCCGAACTGTTTTGCATTTATATAAACAGCTCTCACCTTAATACACGGCTCACAAGGTGACAGACGCTTTCTGACAGCTAAGAAGTAAAGCAAGGTTGCGTGTGATTTTATATTGGTTTTATTTTAACATTATAGTAACTATCTACCTATGTTAAATTAAATGCTTTAGTGTTAAGCATAGTGATTGAATTCTCAATCTACTTTTTCTGTGTTGTAATTGAAATAAAACGATTACTTCGTGAAAACGGATTATTCATTCTTAAATAGCAAAGTAGTAACTGAAATGAAATTAAAGACAACACAGGTTAAAGTTAATATCATTTTAGTAGAACAGCGTAATTGTACAAATGCTGTACTGTGTATTTAAAATATGCAAACCTACAAATCTCTCCGCTTCACGGCTCAGTAAATAATCGCCTATTAACCAAACCGCAAAACGGGGTCGCGCAAAGTGCGATAACTGTACTTCATGAATAGTCTACAATATAAATTAAATGTTGTTTTTATGTTTTGTTAGTGTTTGTTTTTGAAAGAGGGTCTCAAGTATATGTAGGAGCCTCGTTGGGGGGAGTGGGGAGGCGGGGGCCGGGACGGACCTTCATCAAGCGGTTGACTGCTATTAGGCCGTGCAATTGTTCCACAACGACGCATTCCACACTCTATACAACACATATTTCACTCTGTGATTTCACAAATTAGCACCCATGTCTGAGAAGGGCTCATAATTGCAAAACTTGTTGACTATAGAACCACAGAAAGAAAATAAATGGTTTTCCTGTTACTGTGTAAACGGAAAATTTTAAAATAAACGTATTTTTGGTCCTTTTCAATAAAAGGAAATTGTTGAAAAGCTATGAAATCTTGAAGAATGAATATTTATTTCGCAAATAGGTTTTTGTATACAGTTACAAGTAATCCAAACAAATTAAACATTTTGTTTATTAAGAACTGAAAATCCAAAATTCAACTCTCATAACGCATCAAAGAACAAAAAGTGTTTGTTCAAGAGGTGTAATTACAAAATCCCTCGTGTACCGAATTTTCCGATGTTTTCGCGCGGGTGGGAGTATGTACGTGCCGTAAAAATAATTCGACGCTCCTCGGGGATCGTTTGTAAAACGTCACGCGTAAAACATATTATAAAGCCAATAAAACGTGTTTACAAGGGTGAGTAGAGCTCGCCGTCCCGGGGCGTTCCCGCACACGATATCCGTAAACATTTTAGCGCTGCAATAAATTTAACATTATCCAACTCGCGAGACATTCTGTTTTCTTCCGTCCCCGGATCAGTTGGTTAACGGTTGTAATCTCGGCTGTCTCGGATTTCCTGCTCTTTGCAAGCAGGAATTATACAATTATGTGGCTTTCCCATGCTCCTTCCGCTCAGCTTTATTTATAGGGATTTTTGAGATTTTTCTTTTTGATATTGACATAGCTCCTGAGCGAGAATGCGCTGCAAATTGTGACACAATTTGAACAAGGTATTTTGTTACAAATACTATTATTCGTAGGGGATTGGTACTAATTCTTATATATTTCATTATTTCGGAGCTCTACATCAAGTCAAAACTATCTTTTAGACACTAAACACATAAATGATTACCTACATGATTATGATATAATTTTATAATTAACAATAGGTATCAAGTGAAATCTTGTTCAGAAATGTTATTTCTTCTTTTAACCGTAAGGTATTTTAATAGTATTACCCCTTTATAATTAAGTGTATACTTTCCTTATCTTTTCAAATGCTAAGAAAGTAAGTATGATAACACTTAAATAATAAATCAAAACTCTTATTTAAAATACTCCAAAACTAACATTGAGTACAAGACTCGACACGTCTACCTCTGGAATGTGACGTCGGGAAGTAACCTTACGTGGGGTCGACAAAATAAAGCTCCTTGTTCGCTGCCAGGGTGAGAGCAGCCGTTGGGATAGTGTTTCGGGACTAACCGTTCACATTGTCGCATTATGTTTGGAAACACCTTTGTGGATTTCAGAGGCAGTCTGAGCAAATTGCGTCAGAAGCAGCGATTTGAAACGTTATTTCTGCGTTACAACAAAAGGGGTGTTGGTTTTTGAGACGCGGGAAAGTGAACGTGATAATAAGTGGTAATAATCGCACTTATTATAAAAATAGATTATTATTTATTTTGTATAGTTAGGTACTTTGTTTAATAATCATTATTAATTGTACTACATCTTTATAATATAGAGGGAATATTTATTGTTTATTGTTCTCTGATATCTGCAATATGTACAATATTTACAAATTAAACGTTTAACTTTTAAAAGTAGAAAAGTAAAAATATCGAAAGTCAATGCTATAATATCCCAATTTCAATTTCAGAAGTATTTTGTGCTCCCACAAATGGACGTGACATTGAAGCTTGTTTAAGTAACAATACACCACTAAATTTTTATCACTGAAAAAATTTTAACAGGTTATGTAGAAACATGTGGAATATTGAAAGCAAAAGAAAAAGAAATGGTTTTCATGAAGTTAATTTTTTTAATAAATTTTCGTTAGTCCGAATTTTACGCGTCACAGCTGGGTCACTCCGCTGCTCGCTAGAGTAGTCGTACGCGCTCGCACGTTGCATCGATCTGTCTGTCTCGCTCACGCCTCGACCACGCTTTCAATGTTATTATTACATACTTAACTAACTCAGACCATTTTTAATTTTAATAAGTGTTACATTATCGTACTTAAATAGTGCTAGCGACGCGTGTGTCAATAAATTACCAATTTTAGGAGGATATTTTGAGTCACTTTATTTTACTCTTTTTTTTGCAGAAATGGGATCAGTATCAATAACTCATTACCCAGAATTTTTTTTTTCGGTGATTAAAATTTAGTGGTGTATAACAACGGCTAATACTCGCACAATAGATTAATCAGAAGCGCGTCTGCATTGCAATGCCCTTTTGCAGAGCTGATCCACTTTTCTACGGTTGCAAGATTAAAGGGGAGAGTAACAAAATGAGAAATGGAACGATTTCAGGACGCATTGTCGGACGGCTGGCCGTTGTCGGATTTATGACAAAGAACGGCGGATGATTCAATCAGGCCGGTTCTTTAGTTTGTTATATTCATGTTACAGGCGCCCATCCAGTCTTATTGTTATCAGCATTCTCTCTTTTAGCTCCATTTCGTTCAGACTCTGTCTCTTATAATAATTTGTTTTTGTTTAGTTTCTTTGCCTGGGTGAAATATAATAGTTTCGGTTTGTTCGCGTCTTTAAAATGCTTTGTTGAAGAATGATTGTGTAATATTTGTTTACGGTTTGAATATTTATGACCGGTCACAATACAAAATAGAATAGTTTATTCAATTGTAACAGGTAATTTGTTTGCTGTGATTTTCGCACTGATATTCTTTTATAAACGAGATACTTATGTAAAAAGGTATCCAGAAGTAGGTAACGACACCTAGAAGAACAGAGTTAAAAACAGCTATTTGTCAACTGCGTTCGTTAACCCAAAAATCCGACGTTTGCGCGACTTGTAAAGGGCAAACTTTCGGCAAATAGGTATTCAGTGCAGGGGAGCAATTTACAATTTAAATATTCTTAATGTCTCCAAGTTGTCGCGGGGCGATCGGGAGGGGGCGCGCGGCTTCCACTACATCAATCACGCGGACGCTGCGCCTGAACATTTCTAATTATTCGCCCCGCTTTCAACCAGCTCAAATGTTTATTGCGATAGAACGCGCGCAATCAAAGGTGGACTAGAAACAGAGATTCAGTGGATTACACAGATGCAGGAAACTCTCTAAGTGAAATTTTAGCTGCATTTCGTCTTAATCCAAACTCTAGCCTGCAATGTATTTTGTGAATAAACTAGAATTGTATTTAATTACCAAGATTTAATTATATTGTTTTGTTTGTTTCTTGGGAATTAATAATCACTTATGATCCAAAACTAAAGGCAGTATCGAGAAAAATTGGCGAAAAATAATTCAAAGTCAGTCATTCATTATGCAGGTTAAGACTTAATTATGTTATCAAACCACATCATCAAGGCACAACATCGACGAAAGTAATTCCGTATTTTCATAAAACGTCTACCTACAGCAACGTTCACACGTGTACTTTGTTGTGTTTGACGGAATGCATTATTTAGGAGACTTAATTAAACTATACTTATGTTTTATAGCTACGCCCGACCTTAATTTGAGAGCGTGTTCTGCATATTTTGACAGGGCTGTGTATGCTCACAAATGTCGGGGCGGGGAGCGGGCCGTCTCGAGGGCCACTCCACTTCAGTGAGAGCTCCTCAAAAGGTGACAACCCTGTCTAATCTTCGCAGCTTAACCCTTTCTCACCGATCCACTCGCGCTTTCCGCTTTCATGATCAAGTAAAGGAACTTGGCAACAAATTGATTGAGGAAACGTAAAATATTTTGCATAAAAACATCAATCGACTCGAGAGGGAATCGACACTTTTCCTACTAAGGATTTATGTTTTATAAGCTTCTTCACAGGTATTTTTGGAGAAATAAAACGATTGACTTTTACTCTACGAGTTGGCGGGGATGGAATGGAGGCCGCGTACCGGAAAACGCAGCGTGGGACGTCCACCCACAAGGTGGACCGACGACATCATAAAGGTAGCAGGGAAGCGCAATCGATCAACATGGAAAGCATTGGGGGAGGCCTATACTTAGCAGTGGACGTCCTATGGCTGAAATGATGATGATGATGATGATGATGGCGGGGATCAAGGTTTTGCAAGTAATTTGCACATATTTTTATTTCTGCCTAGTAAAACGAAGACTTTATAAATCGACTACAAAATCACGTTACATTCACAAAGTAACAAGTAGGTACCTCTTTCCATATTGTAATTAATTATCTGGTGAACGATAAAGTGATAATTAAGCGATTTCAATTCATTTGCTAAAATTAATTCTTCGCACGAGTGGAGATTAATCGCGGAGCATATACAATTACCATTAAATGGGGTATAGATTGAATGGAAAATTAAATTTCCTGGCCGCTGTCATTGAAGTGTTAAGGTTTAAAAAAAATGAGATGATGAGATTTGAAGATTTTATAAATAAACAGGTATTATTTGAATGCTTTTCAAAGGGTGTCAGGGATGTCTACACGTCTAGTACACAATGGATGTGTTTACAGGAAATCAGGGAGCGCAACCCGAGCGCGCCGTCACACGCGTAAACAGTTTGAGCTCATGCACAATATATTTGTCATTAGGCGTGTTCAGAGTGAGTTGTGCCAAATACGTTACACAAGATACTCTTATTACCATAACACTGTTCAACAGGCAAGTTACATACCTATGGGTGATTCTCTTTACGCAAGATAATGCTCTGATCGCATAAATAATTTAAGTCAGGTACAATTGAAACCATACACCAAAACAAGTCAAAGACTGCAGCTGTATTGACGTAATTGAGGCTCTCTCTTACTGTAGTTCCAAGTAGGGAAAATAAATACTCGTAACAAAGACTTTCATAGCGTTCTATGGCAAATAAGAAATTCTCAGAATTATTTTTGTACGTGTAAGTAGCATACGTATAAAGGTTAACGACAAATCACAGTCTACGTAGTATTTTCTTAGGGATGACGTCTAGTTCTATGATACAAATACTTTTACACGTACACGTCAAAGTCAAAGTCAAAATTTCAAAGTCAAAATTTCTTTATTTGTTTGGACTAATAAATAGTTCTTACAAATCGTCATTTTGCTCTTAAGGAGCCTCTACATGTCTCATAATCTTTTTACCCTACCAGCGCTTCGAGACCAACATTTGGCAAGTGCTGAGAAGAAGCGCCGCAACAAACTCAGTCACCACTGTCTGCCGGTTAATATAAATAAATAGAAATAGTAGTAGTAGGTAGGTACATTCGATTCAGGAGCAGTTCACTGAATTTACCATGCATTCTTGTATGGTGAATTCAGTGATAGCATGCATTCTTGTATGGTGAATACGTAATAGTTATATTTGGTAGTACTTATAAACTTCACGTAATCCTGTTATGCACTCAACGGTGGGGCTATTCTAACTCAAGCAAACTTAAGTAACTATAGTTCCTCAATAGGTAGCTTCAACTACTTTTAGCTGATGTGAACCGCATTAAGCATAATAATTATTTTGAATTATTTAATTTCAATAATTGCCAAATAGTACAAGAATAACTGTTAATGAATTTTAATACTTAATCAGCGTTAACGATTTCGCTATACTCTCACTATTAATCCTCTTGATTGACTCAATAAATAAATTGCCAAAATGTCCAGAGGTAACGTCATAATAATTTGAAGCATGTAATTAAAATATTTAATTATTTTATACATTGTCACGTCATAGTTTGGTGGGTATATTCACTAGGTATTGTTCCCTGTTTGGTCGGATAAAATGGTGAATTGTTAACTACCTATTCCTAGAATTGGATCAATAATGACCTCTAGGAAAAAATAACTTTTTTATTTTCAACCGACTTCAAAAAAGGAGGAGGTTCTCAATTCGACCCGTATGTTTTTTTTTTTTTTTTTTTTTTTTTTTTTTTTTTTTCTATGTTTGTTACGCGATAACTCCGCCAATTATGAACCGATTTGAACAAATCTTTTTTCGGCGTATAGGTAATACCTCAAGGGTGGTCCCATTTAAATTTAATAATAAAAAAAACAACCCCCAAGGGTGGAAAATTGGGGATGAACTTTTTTATACGCAATATCTCCGCCGATTATAAACCAATTTGAACGATTATTTTTTTGTTGAATAGGTATTATCAAAAGGGTGGTTTCATGCGAATTTGAAGAAAATATTTCACCCCCAAGGGTGGAAAATTGGGGATGAACTTTTTTATACGCAATATCTCCGCCGATTATGAACCAATTTTTTTTGGTCTCAATGTACTGCCTACCTTCAGTGGTAACATCAAGGTAATAATTAGTTAACTAAAAAGCAAGAAATAAGTAAAATTTTATAAAAAAAAATAAAACCGACTCCAAAAAACCTACACTAAAACGTAGAAAAATAATTACTAATTACCTACTTATTTATTAGGACTAATTATTAATATTTATGTAGGTATACCATGATTGATACTTTTGGAGTCGGTGCAGGCAAACTTTACATGTTTCATAATCTAGGCACCGACTCCAGAAGTATCAATCATGGTATACCTACATAAATATTAATAATTAGTCCTAATAAATAAGTAGGTAATTAGTAATTATTTTTCTACGTTTTAGTGTAGGTTTTTTGGAGTCGGTTTTATTTTTTTTTATAAAATTTTTACTGTGTGCAATTTTCCTAACTTAAAAAAATATTAAGGGAGCTGAAATCTAATAATTAAGCTCTTCAATTCATTGCTCCTGTCGATCCATTTTTGGTCTAGCCGTGGCCGTGGATATCTGTATTCATACTCGGCGGAGAGGCGTTATGAATACCTACGGCTCGTCGGCATTATCTGCGTGTTCGGTAATGTATTCAAATATGTATCAAGCCCCATCCGCACCACGTTGTCCTTGTTATTTTATTTGCCACGCGTGACGCCGCACTGACTTTATTTTTTTCACGTTATAAGAATATCATATTGTTCTGACTATACGCTGCGGATACAGGGATGGGTATCCATAAAATAATAGTTATTGGACAAACAAAATCGTCTTTTATTTTTGTTTATGTTTCATACAGTATGCAGGTGAGTTGTCTTCGATGTCAGAAAAAAGTAACACACGTATAATAATAATTTATCAAAGGAACTAAATGGAAGATCAGCTGTTGAGAACTTTTAAGGAAAGGTACCATTGAGTGGAGTACTATCCTAATATTTCATGATTGAGAACCCACTATTCGTAATTTACCAATATCGTATCGTCACCCTTTAGAGTAGGTATAACAGATTTTATACTATACTCGTTGTATCGCGCGCAAAATAAGTGCACACTGACTCATTAGCTACGTCGTAGCTACGACTCGTAGCGACGCTTCTCTATTGCGCCAGCGCACGTACTACGAGAAAAATTGGCCCGTATAGGAGACATCCCTGTCCGCGGTACGGCGGCGGAACGGATATTGATTACTTGTCTGTAAGGAATACAAATGTATCAGGAAACTGCTCCAGCGATTCTCAGAGAGCCATCCTTTGTACTGACATCTAACATTAAACTTCATACCAAACACAAGGCCAGTGTTCGCAAACACGTAGACTTTGTATACTCACTCGATGCATTCAGTAGGGGACTAGAAAATATAATATAAACTATTTGAAAAACCGATGATATGGTTTTGTGGATTGAATATGCTTTGAAGATAATAAATAAGATAAGATTTGAATCGACGAAATCTATAAACAATAATCAAATAAAAATGCAATACAATATTTCTTTTTCTTTCCTCTTTTTTTAAACTTTGAAATCATTTACGATTAGCCTCCGATATCCATGATGTTCTTACCTTATCAAGAGCAAAACATTTATTACAAAGCATTATACATTTTAAAGTGGCGTTACATTTCTGTAAGCCCTGAAAAATGATACAAGTTATATTTTCTTTATGATACTAGAAATCGTCCAGCCAACATTGGCGGAGCAATGAGAGCCCGCGGCAGCTAACTAGCAGGTGCACGTTAGCAAAGAAAAATGAAATAACGCAAAAAGGAGAAGTCGAGGCGAACGAGGGGGGAAGGCGAAACCGTCGGGGTGGTTCTTTCGTAGAAAAGCCAGTTTCCTTTAGTGGAAACAGATAACGATCCACTGCCGACGACAGAATACGTAACTGCACTCACTAAGCATAGATCTACATGCTAACGGAACGCTCGCCTATCAAAGGTATCTAACACAACAGATTCCCTATATCGAGCGGGGAGAAAGTGCTCAGTCAGTGTTGTCGTCGCGATCACATTCCGCTTGATTCATTTTGCCATATCGATAGCTACACGTTCAATATATTATCTTTTCAGTTACTACATTTATTCCTTGCCGCAAGTTTGCCCTACATACATTACAGTTGACAAAGAACAGTAAAATTGAGAAATCTCGAAACTTTCTCTTAGCATATCACTGCACTAGAATGGATTAAGGTGTAGGTTACACTTACACGTCGAGCTTATTATTCAGCAGTGATAATATCCATTTTTATATTCGCTGACTGAATCGAATCAGGAAGTGTACACAACGGCGCAGGGTGAGTCCGCGCCCGCGTTGATACCTCGGAGACGCCGCGTCATGCATCCGTGCGCGGCATCGCAATGCAGGGATCGCTCGCGGCGATGCATGAACCGACCAAAAAAACTGTTTGTTTCCCGCTGTGCAAAGTTCCCGAATGGAGTTGTTCTGTGTGTGATTACGTCGATTAAATCGGCATTATCGATGTGTGCCCGCACACGTGCGATATTGGCTGTATTGCTCTGTTATTAATGTAAAAGCAGTGAATATATTAATTGATAGATAGGTACTCATATCTTGTAAGTTCACACACTGCTATTTTTCTGAAGCTCGTGTGATTTAGTACTTTTTCGTTTGACTGTAGATAAAAATGCGTGCTAAACCAAATAGGTTGCGAATTTATATTTTATTGTAGCACTTACCTATGTAGTTGTTATGGATAAGTAGGGCGTGCTGCAGTTGTACTCTCTTGTAAACAGCACACAAGATACCAGCACATGAGATACCAGTTACCATACCATGATCAGTACGGCTAGCACGAAAAACTTTCGAGTTCAAATCGTTTGCGTACTCGAATCGCCATCAAAAGATTTAGTAAGAAAACTTCAACAGCGCCCTTGTGAACGTGTCGTAAAGTGAACTTAGTATGAGATGTGGTTGCACGAAACTTATTTTGAGAATCAAAATTGTCACGTTATCGTCTAATTCGAAGATTGAGTATCGAATTTTATCGAGTACTCAAACGATTCGAAGACGAAAGTTGTTCATGCTAGAGGTACAGCTATAATTTATAAATGTAGAGCTTTCGGATTTGAAGTATCGTTTTATTATAACATTTTACCACGTTTCGCTTTGAGCTGATCAAATAAATTAGCCTAAGAGGTCTCTACAAAGCATTAGCTAGCTGACTAGCTCAACATAACTGGCTATAAGTGGCCCATGTCAGACGAACTAACGACCTAATTTGTGGTCTGAAAAAGGCTAGCAATAGGTGTTCGACATGATGCGGTGGCGGCTTATAGCAGCATTACCATTGCGAGTCGCCTTGTGAATATGGAAAGCGGCTTCGAATAAATTAATGTTACTACGACTACGAAATTTTACTTATTTAAAGATATAACTCATTTCAAATATGTTTTATAAAATTAAGTATAGCTGGGTGGAATCATATAACAATATGATTTATTATGAATGCCTATTTTTATTTCAAGCCTAGTTACACAAAGTTTTGCATAGAGACAGGTTCATAAATACCTTAAATATCTGCTACCTACATTTATGAAAACACTACAGATTACACGAGGACTGCCTTCTAGGCAAAAAAAAAAACAAACTAGATAAATGTTCTAGGCACCTTCTGTGATTGATGAATAGTTAAAACTAGAGCATTGACATTGGCAAAACCAATAAACGGTTGTCGAATAAGTGACTAAAAAGACATAAATGCGATACGATCAGTGAACGCCGGTAATAGGTAATCGACGCGGTGCGGTGCGGCGGCTAATGGCGCATTACCATTCCAAGTCGGCAGGTGAGCGCGACCGCCTTGTGAATATGCAAAGCGGCCTGCGCTAAATATTGAGCCACCGTATTGTGCCTAAATGCGACCTTATGCCTGCTACTGCTGTTTACATGACACCTTCGCTTGGAGTTCACGAACTCTTCCTGATTAAAATTAAAAGCTAACAGAGCTGTTGTCTCTAAGAAGTGTTTTTTATGTTTCAGCACCGAGTTCAATCTGCAATTTAATTCTGTTATCCGTGTTAAAATTATTTAGTGCGTCAAGTTTTATCCAATCAGAAAGCTATGTTACATTTCAGGCATTTATTTGAAATATTTTGATTAGAAATGTTTTATTTCTATTTTAAACGACAAATTGAAAACACCTTGCACATTGAAATTCTTGAATCCAAAGAAACGTTAATCTGAAAAGCATAAGAATTGCAAAACTCGTCGCCTGCGAAGCATTTTGATACTCATGTTTTTCGAATTGTAGAAAAATTCACCATGAACATATTCCTGAAAGAAATACTTTTTAAGAAAAATCACTTGTTAAATAATAAACAGATAACTATTTTAATGTGAAAAAGTAAAATCTAAGTCAAATACAGTTATCCCGAGAAAATGTGAAATTATTATCACTCATTGGCTTGAGATTGGTCGAAATAACATTTTTCTATGCAGATACGAACACTATCTTTCTAATCACGTTTAGTTTGTTTCTGAAGAAAAAGTTTGAATTATCTTCTTGCTGTGAAATGAGAAAACTGGTCTGAATGTGAAATATGTTTATTGCATGCTTTTTGAAGTTAGATTTCAGTTTCATTGAAAATCTATATTATTATACAGGGTGGAAACGATAAGTGATCTCACGCGATTATTTCTAAACTATACGAGATATCGAAAAACTGGTTACTGATCCTGAAAGTGCTTCACGAGCTCTTTCCAATAGTATAAGTAACAGGTTACAGAATTAACTGGATCTATCCGAAAATTAAATGTTTTTAGTCTCCATACTAAATGTATGCCAGCTACACAATATTAGAAGTGTTAATTTTTTTATTAAATAATAAACACTTAAATTGAACTCGTAAATTGCATTCTAATTTACAATTAATCATGGAAAATATTGGTTTTAGGCTTTACTTGCTATAATTTATCAAGACATGAGTGCCATGACTGTGGCAGTACTAAATGTATGGAAGCTGGAAACATTGAATTTTCGGATAGATCCAGTTTATTTTGTAACTTGTTATTGGTACCGTTGGATAGAGCTCGTGAAGCACTTTCAGGATCAGTAACCAGTTTTTATATATCTTGTATAGTTTTTAATATTATGTGGTTTTATTAAATGTATGGAAGCTGGAAACATTGAATATTCGGATAGATCCAGTTTATTTTGTAACCTATTTATTGATACCGTTGGATAGAGCTCGTGGAGCACTTTCAGGATCAGTAACCAATTTTTAGATATCTTGTATAGTTTAGAAATAATCGAGTGAGATCACTTATCGTTTCCACCCTGTATACCTACTCTTGTGTGTTTAGTGTGATCGTGCTTGATGAGCATTCGATAAATAATATTTCATGTTAGACTTGAAACACCAGAAATATAGATCGTGAAATAAAAGTCACATGCACCATGCTCGTATTACGATGATAAAATGTAATAGTTCGCTCACGCCGCGAGATATGTCACTCATATCCGCGGAATACGGATTTAACGTGAGGCGAATATAATAACAGCGTATTCACATAAAATATTCTTCGATAAACTGATAAAAAGCAAACGTCGGGCGTGTCGGAACAAAAATTGCCAGGCGTCGTCCCTCGGCGTCTGCGGCATTGTGCCGAAATGACACGTGAAAGCCGTCAAGAGCGGCGCGCTGCCGCCTTCACAAAAGGCTTACAGATGCGCGCACCAGAAGATTTTAATGAGGCAACGACTCTGTGTGATTTTATCGCGTGTGCCTTAATGAGAAATAACCAAGCGCGTCCTCTTTGACTGCACTCGTATAGCGCTGCCAGCAAAAATGCTACAAGTGACAGCTTTAGGTATGCGACGTGACGTGTCGAACTGCGAGCGCATTGAATTCGAATAAAAACATCGTGAAAGAAACACGTAGTTACGAGTGCGTCAGCTACATACACAAAATCTACAGTACAACTATTTAACTTTTTGATAAGAAACTCTAAAAGCTTGTGAAACAAAGGAAGCAAAATTAATGTCATGTTTCAGAATAAAGTAATTTACTTTAGTACGTATGGCTACTACACTTTAGACAAGAGATAAACATCGCCAAAGCTTGCAAGAGCACCCTCACAAATTTAAGCAAGTGCTTTTTTAACTTCATACTTTAGTTTTATGTGAACTTTTATGACGAATTTTGTACCTTATTTCCTGAGGCAGCGGAACATAATAGCTAAACGTATTAGTCCCGTAAATATTTAAGTTTAATACAGAAAAAGCTGCGACGCAAGCAAGTGTTTTGTAATTACAAATAAAGAACACAAATTCCTATTATCTAGCGTAAACAATATCGTATCGGTGTTAGCATCAAATCGGTTGTGCAAACGCAATAAAAACAAATTAGGCGACAAGTAAGTTACGAGCTCCGGGCGCACCGGCCAATTTTCATCAATGCAAATCACGTTGTCGACTCGTCAACCCAATTACCAAGAAGTGAATTTAAATAAAGATAAGTATCGCCCTCGAGGAGACAATGCTAATAGGTTCGGAGGCGTGGTAATGGGCGCCGACTGGGGCGGTAGGTGGCTAATTAGATCCGCCGACTTGCGCCCGTGAGCCGCAAAACACTTGTTCAATTAGTGAGCCAGGTTTATGCGAACGCCTGTTTGACTAGCTATAGCTCACTACGAGTGCTACAGTGTTCGTAGCGTAAAAAAAAAACGTTCGTTATTAGTTCAAATAAAGTTGGCTTGTTTTTCATTATTCTCTTTGGATGTGTAAAGAATCACGTCATATTCTCTAAAATATTTATTTGCTTTTAGTGCGAGAAGATACTTCGCGTCAGTCAGAATAAACTCACCTAGTTTTGAAGACAGCTTGATGTATTTACCTCGCGTTGAATAGACGAAGTCGGGCAGCCGTCAACTCCGCTCTATGTGACCGCGACATGACCCGTCCCCACACTGAGAAATCTTCTCTCCATTTTAGTTAGCTTACAATATAGTGAGGTGTGTTTTTGCTATCAACACGTAAATAGTGAGGAAAACGTTTCTTTTTTTAATGTGAAATATACTTAATCGAAATATTAACAGTATAAAATCTATTTAAGGTTTGATAAATCAAACTTTAATCTAACAACAGTTACCTACAATTCCTTAAGCCAAATAGGTAAAAGGCAAACATAAAACATATTTCCGTTATCCCTATTTATTTACATAAAAGAAAACCAATTCTTCAAATAGAAACCATGACGCGGTACGCAATAAAACAAATATGTATTTTTTCCACAATCCGTCCACTAAAAGATAATATGTTACTTTATTTCTATTTTCTGTATTCACTGAGGGTTTATGTATCTCGAATAGTCACGTCCCCTCTCGGGCAGGGTAAAGCATACAAATAAGTGAAAGTCCGAGCGGCCAACACCCGCCGCGGTGTTCTTTATCTACGGATCTCTTAAAAGAATTTGAACGCATACGAGAATATTACGAGCAACATCTGTGACGAGGGGCGTATAAACTTAAATATTTGGATAAAAGGGACGCACTTAACATAAAGAAAATCATCTGGTCAACCACAGACCGTGTTTACCTTTGACCGGAGGGAGGCAAATTATTTGAACATAAAATTGGAAACGTTTTATAAACATGGTTTTTGTCTTTTGTCTTCTTAGCGTTTTTTTGTACCTCACTCAAGCCCAGCAACCGTCGTTGTGAAAATGTGGAAATGTATTTTTCTTACATATTTTAAACTTCTGTAGCATTTCCCAACTATCGAAAAGGCAAATAATGAACTCAGCGTATCTAGAGCCACGTGAGGTCCAAGACTTGGAACTTCTCCAATTCTTTTATAAGGTGGATTCGCAGCCTAATTGACTGCAGGTTTCTTGCACATAGATGCCTAATTATTTTATATCGACGGACTTAGAGCGACAGAACTGAAAAAGAGAAAAATCTGATATTTATGTTCCTTTAAATCTCAACTTTGCAGTTCATTTATTTTGTAGGTACGACAAAGCAATTTAATCACCACAGTTTGTATAGTTACTAGCCACTATTTAAATTTAAAGTAAAAAACTACACATTTAAAAGTGGCCATCTTAAATGGACTAAAAACTGTTATAATCAGCTGTGAATTAAAAGTGTCGTCGTTTGCCGGCGCCCGGTACAAAATGAACAACCTCACTCTAGCTTTATCTCACAAGCGGATAATGGTCTTGATTCCCCATTGTTTGAAGAGCACCGACGTGACGGCGAGAGCTAAGAAACTGAACGCGATTATTTTATTGTAGAGGTGTCAATTTGTATACGAAACGTGGTGCAGTTTTTCTTCTCAGAACTTTTATAAAACCAATAAAACTTTTGCAGCTGCAGACAAATCAAATAAGTTTTTCAGAAAGTTTCTTATTTTGTATGAACTCATAGAAATCTTTCACGTTTTAGTTTAGCAACAAGATATTTAGTTTAGAAATATTAACTCCTTAAAAGATTAGAATTATACAATGACAAATTTTTTTTCGGGTACATTAGCACACTTGTCAACGCCTTTTCATATCGCGTCGCATGAAACTTGGGTCTAGAAAATGAAAAACGAATCATGAAAACATTTTAATTGGAGCTTAATTGGCTTCTTTACACCAATCGCCCACGGAAAAAAGTAGGAGGCGTCTTTGAAATCCAAATCAATTTAGACTTTGATAAAAACTGAAATTAAATTGAAACGACTTGATTTCAAAACGTGTAGTTTGAAGGAAAATGCTAAACAACTAAATTGATAGCGTGTCCGAATAACAAGATCAGCCAGCTTAAGGGTGGATAGTAAAGGAGCGATACATTATTTGTTAGAGGCAAGTACGTCAAGGTATTATAACGAGGTGTCTGGGCCGCCACAATCAATCTGGCGGGGAGCGGGCGTCTGTCAATTTGCGGCGACGTGCGGCGAGCGCGGCCCGCGCCGCGAGCTGATGACTTCCGAGTGACCGCCTCGGATTTGCATAAGGGCTCTGGCTTTAATATGAGATTATTTTCGAGTTAGGACCGCCCGGCGAAGCGGTCCCATTCATTATTAGTTTCGGAATATTTAGTAGACCCAATCCCGGTCGTTATTAGAATTGCCACTCGAGTTTCGATTGCTGTCCAATTACGATTAAAACAATCAAAATGGTTTATGGAGTCTCACATGGAAGTTTGTTTTGCATTTGTGTTTCGTAACGATGTTGATGGCAATTGATTGATGTAAACATCAATAATAATAATAATAATAAATACTCTTTATTGTACATCAATATTGTTTCCTCTATTTACAAGAATTTTCTGTAAGTAGGTATCATTATTTATGGATAGTAAATTGAAATTCAAGATACCCACTTGATAACTTATTTTGTTTTCAGGCCTATAGGTAGTGAAGTGTTATTTTTAGACTGGGCACCCTATTCATTTTATGGTGACAATGTTACACATAGGAAGGAGTATATTATTTAGGATATTCACATAAGCTACCACAAGACAGTATACCTATGTTCAATTAAAATTAATCAATCTCCATGTTACATTGAATTTAATCCCCACGTTAGGCGCCACACAATAACACATCCGGCGCACTAACACTGGAAAATCTGGAGCGTGCTAGCCGTTCCATAGACGTGGGTACGTGCGCTAGATTGGTTCCACAACAATGTTACGTACTGTCGTGACGCCGGAGCCACGTCTTGCCATCGGTGACAAAGGGATTACTCCCCAGCACGCCCGCTGTCTGCGGTTTCTTAATTAACCCCTAAATACCCCTGCATGCCGCGCTCATGCGGTGTGTAAGATTATTGCCAACGTTACCCTTGTTAATTTTAATGTAGGGTATTATTGAAACAAATAGAACTTCTGTTCGAGACGAGCTCCTTATTAACTTAATGTTCATTTGCACGTACTTGTGTGTCATTATTAGGATTACCAATTTAAGCTTACTTGTCTTGTTTTGCCACAACCCAAAGGTAAATACAATTTTAATGATGTGTAAATGGGTTAAGAAGTAATTAATAATTATATCTGTAAGGCTCTGCTGTTAATAATGTAATGTTTGATATTTTTACGTTTGTTCTAAGTCCGTACAAACCACTAACTGGAAACTAATCTAAGCTCTACAACAATAACATTTCTGTGTATAAATAGAGCCACAAAAACTACCTCGAATGTTAAAATTATAATATCAATGAATTGAAGGCTAAATTTTCACCAATCAATGAATTGAACGCTAAATTTTCATAAAACTACGTTGAGACTAGTCGAACGCATAGACAGCTAATAGGGTGAGCTGTGGATAGTAATGCACGATTTACATCAGTTGAGTCAGGGCAGCCGGGTAGAAAATGGAGCGGTGCTTAGAGCTAATACGATCACGTGAGCAAACACGTAACGCGAGGCTTTCATCTTCACTCGAGTATCGTCACACACGGACAGTGTGAATCCGAAAGATGTAGCTGCGTGTGTTGCCACATGAAAATTGCGCATTCGTATTTAATTTTGCAGAAATACACGAACTTTAACCCGAAAATAAGCAACCCTTTTCCATTACGACGTGCTCATGTGATTTTTGTTTTTATACACGAGACTAATTTGATTTTGTAGTCATACATATTCTATTATTGTGTAAATTGAAATATGAGATAGGTAGTCGTCTGCGACTGCATACCTGCGGTGTCGCATTGAAAAAGTTACAATATAGAATAATATGTAATAAGGTGGTTTAAACACAGGATAAAGTAGCTGGCTAAAAGTAATAATTTAATAATCCAAATATACATATAACAATCCTACTAATATTATAAATGCGAAAGTATGTGTGGATGTTTGTTGCTCTTTCACGCAAAAACTACTGAACGGATTTTGTCGAAACTTCACAGTATTATTGTTTATAACCCAGAATAACATATAGGCTATAATTTATGACGATATGTGACAAACTAAATTCCACGCGGGTGAAGCCGCAGGCAAAAGCTAGTTTCCAATAAACAGACTTATACTACAGCTTTTACTTTTCTAACAATGTGTAAACAGACAAAGATATTGTTTTTTGGACACAAAACTAGTCTCGGCGAACAGGATCTATAAATCTATTGGTGTCGGTCTAAGGGAGACGGTGATACGTAAACAAGTGTGAACTGGACGGAATATCGTCAGACGTCGCGAGAGAGTTTATTCTCAAAACATTCAGTCGCTGCGTTCGCGCGGTCGCTCTCCCCGTTTGCGTCCGCATTTGCTCTTCCAACCTACAGCGACTCACAAACGACAAATGTTTACATACGCCACCCCCGGATAACATCATATTCACAATACTATTCAAACTGCACAATATCCCCTCACATCTATTCCAACATATTTTGAACAGCAAGTAAAACAATAGCTACCAATATGAGTCGATACGTAAATAAATTTTTAAAAGGAAAACAAAGAGTGGTAATTTGGCAAGTCGAAGACAAACGCATTTAAAATGGGCAGAGCAGAGCGGCAGCCATCTATCTTGGAGCTTGATAAACGACGACATTATTCCTTATCGCCCACTCAATTTGTTTAAAAGCGTTCTGCTTTGATAATTTGAAAATTACAAATCGTATTCTGACACAAAAATGACCTCATAACTGTAAAGTCTTGTCGTCTTGATAAGGTTTAGGGGAGAGATCTTCCCAATTTATCGAAATTTATGTCTTTGGAATATGTTGCCGTCCGTGAACGTCGGGAGAAAGAATTTGTGCTTGTATGCTAAGTAAAAGTATGAAGTTTAAAAGAGGTTATTTTGTTGCAGTTGTGGAGGAGCCGGAGTTCACAGACGTGATTCAGAACGTGACGGTGCCGGCTGGCCGCAGCGTCCGGCTGGCGTGCTCCGTCAAGAACCTCGGCTCTTATAAAGTAAGTCCGTTTTTCTTTTGCCTTAATTAAATAACATTGATATAAAGATACACATCTCGAACTCAAAAGCTTAGAAATTATTTGTCCCAAAAACTAAAAACTTTATTTATCGACTTGGGATATTTTTAGTATCATCTCGTCACCCAAAAAAAGCTTTTACTACACTGTAAGAAAATCTTTAATTTCCGGCTTGAAGAAAGGTACCAGATCTTCAACACAGAAACATTGAATCTAACCCACAGTTTAAGTTTCCGCAAACCTATCCCTTCTATAGTTAGCAGCCAATATAGATCAAACGTCTTCCAACAGCAGTTAACGAAAAAGCTATAGTCAATTTCGTAAAATATCTGAAAGCATTTTATTTTTGCTCAAAACGAACGAAATCACGTCTGTGGGGGCACGCCACTTAGACCGCAGACACACTCCGCGATGGGGTAGACGACAATATGCGTGGAGCGGCGAAAGGAAACATAAAATAAGAAGCATTTTATCATTTGATTTAGAACGCGCCGTCGTAATAAAGTGTCCATATAAATGGAGGAAGATATGATTTACAACCCCTACGTCGAGTTTGCACCTCTCTCGCATAGCTGAGACGGTTTAAAAACTAGAATAATAGCACACCAAAGTGAACCTTAGCGGCGTGCTTGTAGAATACATTTTTGGTTTTAAGAGTAATGTTTGTGCGTGATGATTGGATTAGCTTTCGGTAGAAAGGTTTATTATTGGAATCTGTATAGTAAAAGAATCGGTAGAGGCATAGTCAATGACTACCACTGACCCTGTAAATCAGTCTTTAGATAACAAGATACATTTTATATCACAAAATAAACAACTGAAAATACAAAAAGTAGGAATAGTGGTCTTATTTATAGAGTTCAAATAAGGATTGAATATTTTATTCTGCAAAATGCGCAATGATATGAATTTCACGTAGGAATCGTAATTCTTAAGACAACTGGTGAGGTGAGAAGTTCAAAATGTAAGCACGGTGGGTCGCAGTGAATTTTAAAAACGTGCATCTACGAGTATGCCCGTTTTACATGGCAACTTTATGAGATGACTCGGTTGTAACAAGCTTTGCTTTATATGACCTTAAACATCTTTTCTTAAACATTTGTTTTTTATTTGTATTTTATTAAATTAAGTACCTACATAATGATATTTGTGAGAATTAAGTCTTCATTCTAATTCGTAGTAGCCGTAGCAACTATAAGACTACTATCGTAGTTAGCAGTTGGATTTAAGGTCGATTCGGTTACAAATAGTTTACTTCGTTATTTTTTTTGTAGTTATGATCAGTTTAAGTATTTGTTTACATAGGTAACCTAGGTACAGTACTTTCAAATTTTCATTCAATCTCGTAGCAGCCATAGCTACTACGTACTACGTCACTCGTAGCTACGGTTACTACGAGACTACGATCGTAGTAAGCAACTAGCTTTGAATTCGAATCCTTTACATTTTCTTTTTCGTTTGTTAAGTCACTATTGAATGCATGTCATTTTTACTATTTTAAAGAATATTTTAAATATAAAAATATGGAACTAGATACCACATTTAACGGTGCAGAAAAATATGTTCATCCACTATTTTATTACTTATTTTAACAACAAACATTACAATTTTGATTCAACAATAAGCTTTTGAAACACGTAACATCCAAAATCACGTATACACGTGAGTTTTTCCAACCATCTTCCCAGACGCGATCGCAATAAAAGGCAAAATAGTGTTCTGAAATAAAGGCTTAACTGAGGGAGCCATCACGGTTGCCCTGTATTGACAACAAGAAGCGGATTTTCCCGAAAGCCTCGCCTCTGCCATTAGTTTCCCGCATCGCTTAAAAAGATTTGCCTTTTCAACGGTTTTTCAGAATTATTGAGTTTCACGGAATATTGCGATGAACAACGAGCTCTATTATGGCAATGGCATTATGGTTTTTTTTTCGAATACGGCTCTATTTCTATTAAGATATGAAAACTAATTTTCCAACTAGGCAGAGCTTCGATTACGCTAAATAAAAATAAATATTTCTACTGAAAACCCTTTTCCCGATACTGAAAGCAAATGAAATTTGATATAATGGAATGACGGGCAGACAGATATTGCAATAGACATGACTGTAATGCGAATGGATTGTGTATTTTATGCAAATGTTAGGAAGTATGCGCACGTAGCCGGTTCATCGGCATGAAATGTCAGATAGTCGGCAGTAGCACGTATGTGGGTTTGCAATAACATGCCGCAACGAGTCGCAGCTATGTTACACTCGCGTGTGTGCGCCGGCTGTTCGAATACTGGCATATTTCTCGTGCCGTAAAACGGACTGGAGTTAAGAGCGTGCTAACCGTCCGTGCCCCTCGGTGGCCGCGGCTGGAATGATCGCAATTATGGAATTAGTCAATCCCGATTCGCGTTTTAATTAAGGCGTTTGCACGTGCTAATGAAGAGAAGGCTTACCTCAGCCAATTTATGAAAAGAGGGTTCATTTTCGCAATAATGTTTACACGCTAGAGAATATTTGAGATAACATTGTGAAAGGCAGATTGTTATTTCAATCGATCTTAATATGTAAATGGAGAGCTGCATATTATGAAATGAAGGTAGGGGATATTATTAATCTCATGGTTGATTGGACAGGCATTAACATAAATTGTAATGAATTAACCAGCAACTATTTGAGAATTCGCCAAGATACCCTCATTACAGGAGGTAGTGGTTTAATTAATATGTGTAACAGTGTCAGAAAATACTTTTTACTTACTTAAATGTCTCATACTCTTTGAAGCGTTGTTTTCTATGTCAAAACATAATGATCAGGGTTACAAAAATACAAAAAGTAAACGTATCAGAAAATAAGTTATTGGCCGAAGATCCCGCGAAAGTTGGAGTGCCCTCGGCGTAAATCCGAATCTGAAGAGATCTCTAAGTGGGCTTTTAGCAGCAGTAAGCTAAGCCGTCTCGTGCGAGATGTTAGCTCATTGCTATCTACTGCATTAGTGCGTCAACTCTACGTTTTGTCACATTCGACTGCGCGGGAAACTATAAAGTAAAGTGCTTGGAAATCGCCTGCAGATGTTTTGTTAATGGCACATTTTGGGAAGAGCGTTTGATGTTGCATGTATGTAAGGCATTATTATACACCGATTGAAAATGGTTCTAATGCAATATGCATCTAAATATGCAAAAAATAAATATTACTTCTTGAGTTGAATAATAATAATATAAATACATACGACAGGGTCTAAAGTGTAAATAAATACTTTTGACAGTCGTTGCAATTTTATTGGAGTTTACATGGTATTATTATATTTCATGGTCGACCTTTTATATCCTTCTTGCTGGATGTGAGATTTCCTAATATGAGTAAAATGAGCTTGAACATACTACTAATAAAAATATTGAAGATTATGTCAAATCACAAAAAGTTATTTAAATTCAATCATCAAGATTTTAAAATAGTATAACACCACGGTAGTGTTACTATACGAGTATATTGTACCGCAAAACGTGAAAAGCTGTCATCAAACATTTTCTGTGTGAAATACCAGCGTGAGTGCTCGCGGTTTTAGATAAATAAATCACTCCACAAAGCGAACTGAAAGCGTTGGTAAACAAAAGATGCTTTTGATTCAAATCTGCCTAACCAGCACCGTAAACGTCTGATTTTATAATAAATTACACAACTAGCAACCTAACTTTGCCTTTGTAGCATCAGTTCAATATTGTGGAGCAACCAACTTGATAACACAATGCTTACAAAGAAGCTTCAAATAACTTGAAACAAACAAGCACTTAACGTAAAATGAGGCTCCTTAAACGTTCCATAATTAAATCTGTCGTAATATTATTAAACACGTCTACGAATCATCTCCTCGGGCGATAGGGTCCGTCGTTAAAGAGGTTCGGTGCGGTGCGCGGCAGAATGGGCAAAGTTTGCAACGAGTCCATTATAAATCAAACGACGCCTTCGAGGCATGTCCTGAGGGACGCCAGCTCCTCCCGCCGCGCCTCAGAACTTCAACTTTGCCTCCTTAATGCCTCAACAATTAAGATAAAAAGAAAGAAGGGCCAAAATTAAAGGTGGTTAAATGATAACGAGTTAATAGACCGCTCTAACTTTCCCTGGGACGCGCTGATTTTGAACGGCAGACCATTGGCCTAATTGCGCACCACTTTACCTTCTGCGATAACGTGATTCATAGAGAAATGTTTGAACCAGTCCTGTTCGAAGGCAGTCTAAACAGAAATATATTTTGGGAACTTCATACAAACGTCTAGAATCACATGGTTTTTCTGGAAACAATAACAAAAGAGTTCTGAAAACGCGAGCAGCCTCAACTCCATCTCTGCACACGCTTGGTTATGTTTAGGCTATTACGGGTCCGGTATTTATTTAAAACTTCCATCCACTTCATAAACACTTTATTTACTGCAAAAAACCACTGCGTTTCATTACAATTTGCGACAAATTAAACATCGGGAAACTTGTCCAATTTGTATCTAATTTTGCATAATTAACCAAGACGCAGTGCAGCCGGCAGGAACGAGCCGAGTGACGTTGTCCCTAACTCGTTTAGGATCCGCAGACGAATGAAATTAGTTAGCCGCTGCCGCCATTTCTAATATCATATTTGCATCTACTAGCTTCATCAACTCTGATGAACGTTTATTTCGTTTTCTCTTGGTCTAACGCAGTGGTTTTTACGTAGTTATGAATATATTACCATTAATAAATACTAGACGCGGTTTTTAAATAAAAGGCAGATTTACGCGGTTTTTATATAAAGAAAATGAGAGAAATCAAGTCAGTGCTAAATAACTAGGTAGAGTTATAATATGCTGAAAAAGTATAAATCATGAATTATTATTATTAGGTACCTACTTGGATCACAAAAATACTTAGTTCCAAAGTCATATTCATAGATGATCCAACTTGTAACGTCAGCTGGGAGAAATCGAAGCTCGTTTAAAGGGCCAATTCAGTTCTTAACGCTTTCTCCGACCCCGACCAAGTAATTTTATAATCCTAATTTTACCAAACTTGGGACATTCCACAATATTTCGTACGAATCCGAACATGCAGAATCCCTTAAGTTCACGTTTATCTCTTAACCTTCCAAAATTTGATTTCCTCTTAATTTTATCTTTACTGTCGAAACAATAAAAGCAAAGTTTGAAAATATCATTTATGGTTTATGGATTTGAGATAACCATTTATAGCGAATTTCAGATTTAGGTAAGCTATGTGAATCACGGCTTAAAGAGAGGTTCATAAAAATGAGCAATCTTGGCAGCAGCGCTTGTATGCTCTATCGGTCGATAGTAATCCTCTCAAATACTTTCCTGCCAAACAATATTGGTTTTGTTTTCCAATCTTAGTCAAATTTAATGAACGAAGCTATTATTCTATCGAAACGGGCTTCTAGGGGTCTGATCACTCATGGAGTCGTCGTAAATCCTTGCGCGGGTCGTTTTACAAAATGCCACCATCTGTTCTTGTTAGCAGCATAGTGTAGAGCTGCGTTTAATTTAGAGTCTAGTCCGGGTAGCATTATGGGTTTGAGCGGCGAGACCGTAGTATTTTTTTAAATATTTAAATAGGCAATTTGTCGAAGGAGATTTCCATCAATTAATAATTGTCAGTGTATAGGCTTCCTTGGCGGGTCGGCGATAACGCGACGTAGCAAGCTGCGGCTGTAATTGAATGAGCGGCGCGGAGGGACACCCGCACCACCCCGCACGGGGATTAGATTAGATGCCGGCCACAATTAGGCAGATCGGATTTACATCCGCCGTCTCCGCGCCTCTCCGCCTAGGCGCCCGCGCCGCTTGTTCATTATGTAGTTTGACTTGATTGCTACCTTCATGTGTATAATTAAATGCTCATCGACTTTCAACTGTTTGTTCTAATTTGAATTATTCTCCGCAAGTAATGATAAAAAATTCGGTGCGCTTTCGGAAACCTCCATTTACCTCTGTTAAATTAGAAAATCGTGCTCCTGCAGTGGATACTAATTAATGAGCTGATGATGATAATGGCAATGACACCGAAAGTTGATATATTTTACACTTTTTACATTCTACTTTTTAGATGTATTCTAGCGTAGGTGAGCTTAGCTGTAATCAATCACCATTATTTATTGGTGCAGCTACATTGTTAAAACATTTAAAATATGTTTAGTAAGTAAAATACATTTGACAAGAACGAAGTTTACGATTTGTTAACACACACCCATTAACATGCGATTATTTTAACATAAATTAGATGAAATATTAAGTCTTGTTTAATATCTTTGAGCCCCAGGTTACGGCGACGAGTCAGGTCGCCGTCATTAGAGGGGTTACCGTCCCATTGCATAATAAAATGGGCGAAGTTTCCTCAAGTCCATTATAAATTAGACAGCGGCTGAGAGCCGCATCACTTAAGATAGGTAAGATGTGACCCGGCACGAGTTTCAGCCAAACTTCCCCTATATTACCGCCGCAATCTTGATAAAAGAACTACCGCTTACCATGATTCAAACTTAAAGCTGGATTAAGAGATAAAAGATGCACGTCGAACTTTTCGGCTTCGGCATCCCACATTTCTTAATTTCTAGCCAAAGATAACATTTTACTTCAAAATTTCTTCTCGTGCGTCAAACTGCCATTTTATCGGAGCAAAATCGCAACTAGCTGCAGAAACTTTCCTTTTAATACCTTTGTTAAAATTGTTTACTTTGAACCGCGAACTTAATTTCTTGATGAGTTGTAGAAGATGGCTAAGTTTCAAACAATATAACTCTCGATTGTCTTAAGACTTGAGCTAATCTTTGAATTTGATTCGTTCTGTTTTATAGTTTGTGGCAGCTAATTAGAATTCTAAGGGAAAGTTTGCGTTTTTGAATTGGCGTGTAAAAAGCTAAAAGTGGCGAGATGGCTGGAAGTGTAACAATCTCTGCGAAATGTATTTTGAGCGCTTAATGCCGTGGAAATTGGTGCGAAGCGGGACGCGATGGCAGCTCGCTGCAATTACACAGATGCCGCGCCACCGACCCTCCACTAACAACTAATGGCGACTCGTAAAAGTTCAAGTTCGCTTGCCGTTGTCCCGTTTTGCCTCCATAATGTAATATTATACGCATTTAATCTAAATAAAGGTCTTAGAATAACGACTCAACACGGCCCATTCGGTGTTTACAACCGAAATTGAAGTGCCCATCTACCTGCAATTAAGAAGACGTATTTCTAACCCAGCAAAACGAAAAATGTATTTTTATTTAGCAAGAAAAAATATTTAAGAAGAATCGTTGCTTTCTTTAATTTCCGTTACGTCACTGGTCCAATTGGAAAAACGATTGGAAATCATTGAGGCATGACATTCTCCACACCCCGCGTCTGCCTCGCAGTTCGGGGGTGTTTCATTCAAAAGAAAGTGCGTGTGTTAATATTACTTACTTTTCATATCATAAACTTTATCAGACGTTCTCTACTAATAGTTTAGTTGCTGCAATTCACAAAGGCGAGTGAGCTTTACATGTGATATGGCTCACTGCAGTTCGTTTATCAAGTTTTGATAGACATTACACACTATATTATAAACCTAATGTGAATTTTATTAGACGTAGGTATCTAACTCAATTAAGGAATCTTGCTATATTTTGTGTGACGTCTTTTGAAACATTATGTTTTCCATATCTTTCTGTATTATAAATGACTATACTTGTTCCAGGTGGCATGGATGCACTTCGAGCAGTCGGCCATCTTAACAGTGCACAACCACGTGATCACGCGCAACCCTCGGGTCAGCGTGACCCACGACAAGCACCGAACCTGGTTCTTGCACATCTCGGATGTGCGCGAGGAGGACCGCGGGAGGTACATGTGTCAAATCAACACTGTCACCGCTAAGACACAGTTTGGGTATCTACATGTTGTCGGTAAGTCTCATACTAACTCGTTTATTCAATAGATACCAACAACACACCCCTTGTAGTAACAAGTAAGTTTGAGTAAATAATGTTACTAGTTTGGGTGCAGTGACTCGTTAGGAAAAATACTTAAAAAAAATCCCTCGTTGGGAACATGACACCGAAGGCAGAGTTGTACCACCCAACTTTGATCGACATTGGAGTTTGACAGACTTTTGACGTTTTTCAAATTTAAAATATGATGGTGCAACCCAGCCGAAGTCTTTATTAGCTAAAACAATACAATGTTTTACACTTTCTGAAAAATGTAGATTCTAATAAAGAGAGGTAATAAAGTAATGTCCTATTGAGTCGGTTTTACATCTACATTTTTAGTATTACAAATAAGAGTGATAGAGCTAATGAGACTAACATATGCTACTATTAAGTCAATTAATTAACTAGCTCAGTGTTGAGTGGGAACGAAGCCAAATACAACTTGCCTATTATAGGGGCAGTTCTGTTAATATACTTTTATACAGAGCTCTGATTTCAATCTGTGCTATATTTGCCGAGGCGATCATGCGTTTACGAATAACGAAACCGGCATTGATATTGAACAAAAGTATTTAAACTGAATTATTCAAGTTGATAGAATAATTTTATAAACATTTTGGTATGCAGGTAAACTATTTGAATTGAAAGCGTGATTGCGTTAAAAAATAAAAATATATGTTCAAAATTGGTTTAGTAATGACGAATGTAGTAATCAAATAACGGATTAAAATCAACAGCGTACCTATTAATAAATTACTTTAATGTTACATACTTACGCAAAACACTATCAACTCTTGAAAACAATACTTAGTAGTTTCGTCCAGCTCTATCTTGAGCTCTGATAAATGCAACTACGCTAGACAGACACTCAGCTGTGCAAGCGGCGTTGTTTAGTGTCATTTAACGTCCAATTAAGTGGCTTTAACTTTTGTTTGTAGTGCCGCCGACGATCGACGACTCGCTGAGTTCCAGCGACGTTATCGTCCGAGAGGGCGCCAACGTCACCCTGACGTGCCGCGCTAATGGCTCCCCTAAGCCCACCATCAAGTGGAAACGCGACGACAACTCAAAAATATCCATCAGCAAAGGGCACACCGGTTAGAAGTCGATTTTGTTAATGGCCGCAAAAAATATTTTCCTTTTTCACACCCCACCGATCGCTATCTAACGTTAATATGACTTTTTCAGTTTCCGAGTGGGAAGGCGAGGTTTTGGAGATGGCCCGTATATCACGGCTGGACATGGGCGCTTACCTCTGCATTGCTAGTAATGGCGTTCCTCCCACTGTCTCCAAGCGGGTTAAAGTTAGCGTTGATTGTGAGTTCAATTTCATATTTTTATGACTCAATTTCAATGTTAAGATAAATTGCTGGCAATCCTTTGTCTTTAAATTTCAAGAGCATTTTTCATAAAAATCATAATTTTCAGTCCCTCCAATGCTGTGGATTCCTCACCAATTGGTTGGAGCGCCGCTAGCCTACAATGTTACCCTTGAATGTTTCACCGAGGCTCATCCGACATCCCTCAACTATTGGACTAGAGACGACGGCCACATGATACATGAAAGCTCCAAATATCATATGGAGAACACTGTTGGTCAGCCTGCATATAAAACCCATATGAGACTGCTCATCAGGCACATCACGAGTGAAGACTACGGCACTTACAAATGCGTGGCGAAAAATCCACGAGGGGAGTCTGATGGAACGATCCGATTGTATAGTAAGTTATACTCTTTACCTTTTTGTTTACACTTAATATCTGCCTCAAACAAAATCATAAAATAGTAAATACATAATTATATGTCTTACCAAATGTCATAATATATTTGTGAACAAACCCTATCTACCTTACAAATATGTATAACTAAAAGCAGGAGTCCGAGAAAATAATGTAATTAGTGAAGTAGAAGATTTCACTCCTTTGTGCTCCAAGAGAACGCGCCGCAATGACAATGAATTATTTCGAAAAGAGACAATTCTTTTAATGCTTCCTCTAACCCTTTGACTTACTGCTTATTCCTGTGTAATATTCCTGTACAAGCTTCTATAAGAATTAAGAAGCAAAATTAAAAATAATATTTAAATGATTTTTGGTTTGTGTCATGAATAGCTGCTATTTATTTAAAATAATGAGCAAGTACCTACTATTTAACCACTAAAAAAATATATGCAGATTATGAATACTTACAAAAATCTACACCTCCACATGTAGAGATAGAGGACACTTGAGTTCAGTAATCATTTATTAATTGCTTTGATGACGCAAGCAAAGGGACTGGAGATCCGTAGCTTTGTAATTGATCGAATATGTACATGCCGAATCAAACACAATATCCTGTCCACAGCCTCGTCGCCTCCGACGACCACCCCGGACCCCCGTGCCGTGACCGTGCCGCCTCCGTCCCGGCCGCCGCGGCGCGACACTCCTCTCTCTGACAAAGGTATTGTACACTATACATTGTTGACTTAACTTCGAACTCCTCCTATGTTCTTCTGATTAATTTCGATGCGGGTCCAATGACAGTTTAACTTTACCCCGGTACAAACTTGACCTTCACTGGTTGGGTTTTTATTGGCGGTCAAGCTGTAGATGCTGGCTACACAGGAGTTGCAGCGGTGGGAATAGTCCCGTTTATACATTGTTTATTTATCACTGTCAGTCGCCAATCATATCTTCAGGAGAGTCAAACTAGAGTCAAAAAGTATGCATTTCGACGAAAAGTAAAAAAATAATACGGTAAATTGGCTAAGGCATTTCGGGGGGATATGAACCTCAAACCCCTCCTCTACCTTTGCTTTACCTCCTATCTGTACTTTTTATGGGATAGTATACGACTAGTGGCAAGAACTAAGATCACCTAGCTAGGGGATTACGCAAAGAATCCTAAACCATATTATTTATATTTTACGAGAGAAGAAATGAAAGAGCATAATGAAAAATCAACATTCTTAATACCTATGTCATTATATCATCATTTACAGAACTTAGAGAAAAATAAAATAAGTTTTTCATACGAAAACCGTGTTGACATTAAACTGAACATAATATAGTAATAGTAGATAATCATAAATTGAAACGACTGCCCGATCAATAACACATCAACATGTTTCACAAACATTTACCAAAGAAAGCAAAGTCTGACGAATAAAACTGTGATGTTATTACAACTCTTAAATCACACGCAAACAAACTAAATTACCGCCCTGATATTAAATGCCTACCAACGCGGCGGTCGGACGGTCCATTAATATCTGATACTGACATCGATAAAATGCACGATACAACGTTTTTACGTCGGCGATTTCGTTTATTAAGAGATAATATTACCTTTACGAGTTGTATCCCCGAGAGCGTTCAGTTTGTTTTCACTGTTTGTTGCTGTTTCAGTTATTATTAGTGGCCGTTATATTTGTTTATAGATCGTAAACAGTTACGGCGATCTGCTTGTCGCCATGTACCTTGTTAACTCGCTCCGGCGTTATGGCGCTATAAAACATTAACAAATCATACACAAACGTTTTATGGAGTGGCATAATACGCGATGCATTCACATTCGGAGCAATTAAATAAGTTTTTATTAACTTTATGGACACTCTTTAAATGCTTCTGATGATAAACATTTGTCTCGTAGATTTTGGTTAAATTAATGGCCATCATAAAAGAAATTAAACGTTTTGTTTGATGTGATACGAAAATAGTTAGGTAAAATGATATTTTGGCTCCTAACAAAATACATATGATCATGCGGAACTACTGTTACTGTCCGGAACAGAAGAGAAAAACTTGATGAATTTAAAACGCGAAAGCAATTTATTACATTGAATAGGTTTCAGGAAATATTCTCTTTTCTAAAGAAAACGTGGCTCATCAAGAAACTCTATATTTACCCAAAATTCATGTTTTATCTCCTATTTACCAGGGCGCAATCTTGCAAACCCCAAGTCCCATTTCTTGCCTGCCGGACTTTACAGAGTCACCTAATGACATAGAAATTTTGAGCCCGCATTACAAGTATTGTTAGTTGTTGCCAATAAGCGGCGGCGATGTGGCCAGCGCAGCCGTCTCGCGTCATTACCCTGTTATTGGGAACTTGGGCGGCGCACGACATCTTGCTACAACCTATTACGGACAAGTGTGTCCACTCATCCCGCTTCCTTATTGCGCCCGTCACGGACGTCTGCATAACTTTGCCCTATAAAACTGTGTAAACTTATCTACTTTCTTAGGTACATTTGAATCAATGTTGAATAACCTAAACCTAAAGGACTTGGTCCTGGACTTTATTTTAAAACTTATGACGATTGTGGGGGCGAATCATTTCACTACTTAAAATTAAGTACTTACCTACATAGTCCTTTGTAACTTGATTTAAGAAAACAGTCTCATGTGAAACCACACAGCTGAAAAAATCTGGAATAAAGCATTAAAAACGGAAAACGTCATTGGAAAACATTTGCACAAGCTGCAATACGCTTCCAACATCAAGATAGACGATGAAAAAAGTCCCCGACGCATATCATTTGAGCATGCGATGCACCGATGAACTTGAAAAATCCATTAGATACCGACGGCAGGGCGTAAGTTTTGCCGTGGGTTGTTTTTGCAAGCGCGCGGGCTGGCTCGTGTTTTATTTTTTGCGCCCATTACGAATTTACGGGTGGCCCGGCCACTCGACAATATTGCGCAACTTTTCAATAACTGTTCGGTGACTGCCCGCAACAACCCTAGCCATATTGAATCCTTTACCCACCGAGTTTTATCATATCTTTAAGGATTTTCTTTTTCGTTTATGATGGTTTCTTTGCGTAGTTTTGTCGTGATTTTACTTTTACGATAAGTTTATTGAAAAAGTTTTCAACTACTCATACATAAGCATGCATGTGGGTCATTTTATGATCCATTTCAGATTTAGTATATGAGCTGGACTCTTAAAAGTATTTGAAATAATTTTGCAGTCTTATAAATCCATGACTTAGGAATACATTCAAGTATCTAGTTACTAGGAGTACGAAATAAATATTATCTCATGAACATTACGATTTTTTAGCTTTTCTGTGGACCGTTATATTATTCAAAACTATTACTTTTTTGTGACTAAATTATAATTTCTTATTCAGGAACAAAATACCAATCGAATCTGAACGAGATTGATAAGGAGAAACAAAAGACGGACGAGGGTGGCGGGAAAACGCATCTCAACTGGGTTGGTGCTCCACAAGTCACAGGTCAGTTAATATTAGGTATATACAAGTAGCAATAATAATTGAAAGGTTTTTCTCAAAAGATTCCTACTGTTTTTAAATTTATATAATTTTTCTTTTTAAGATCTATTGCAAGATCCTTTACAATATTGCTCCTTTGATGTAAAATAAATAGTAATGTAACTTTAATCTTAGTAATCAGACACATCATTTGTTTTTCAAATAATAATTTATTAAGATAATTTATCCGTCTTTACAGATAATGCTGATTGGAGGAGAAGCCATTTCATTATTTTGCTTTTAACAATAATACCCTTATATGTTTAAGATATCAGATTTACATACAAATTCACACTGTCCATTTTATATGTCTAAGAAAGCTTAGAGCTTATACCATGGTAGCGCTAATGTAAACCAAAAGATAATTTAATTTCACAAAAAAGTTGCTTATTTCAATTGAAGAAAGTCTATCGGCAAATCATACATACACCTAAGTATAGTTGACTCCATAAATGCGATGTTTTTAGATCTTGTCTCTACTTAACTTCAGCTGACATACCAACACGTAATGTTATTGCCATCGACTGTACTAATAAAGCCTCTTAGCCACTAGGACACGTGTCGCAATACAAATGGAGCAATTTATTGTACGGACATCTATGTCAAATTGTGTCGACATTCATTCCCCAGTTACGGGGCAGGGAGGCAATAACTTCCATCGGTGGATGTTTTTTTCATACTTGCTGAGGGTCACACGAGGCTAAGAAACGATCAGTGTGAAAATGTTTCTATCCGTTTTTGTCAGCTTAGCCATTTAGGTGTTCTATTTCTGATACAGACAGATTCGTTCCACCATTTTCTTTTTTTAAATATTTGCCAAAATGAATCAGGACTTTTGTAAGTCTTCTTCAATGGTTATTCCCATGACGCTCTTTTAATATTTTTATTTGTAGATAGGTAGGCTATTAACAACTTAAGGTAGACACAATTTATTATATGTTGTGAATGCAAAGATAAGTCGTTAGTTTCATGTAATGAATTTAATAGATCCGATGATTGTCTTGGAAAACAGGTAAATTATTATAAATTATAATATAGTAGACATCATCGTTATCATTCTTATACAATAGTTGATAGAGTTCAGTTTCAATCTTACTATATTAATATGTATAAACGTTGTTGTTAATTATAATATACACTATACAAAATTATTATATTGAACAACAGTTCCTCGAGTAAGTAAATTTTATGGTATAGCAGATTTTTAATCAAATCTTACTTAAGAGATATTATTATTATTCGTTGAATGATATAATTTATTTAAATTGCCATTTAAGAAATCTGCTAAGCCATGAATTATATTATAGCAAAGTCACTGCACACGTATAAAATATTATAAAGTGCACTAAATATCATAACAGTTATTTTGTATATAGAGTAAGACTGAGTGAAGTATATACAATCGTGTCTTTAGGGAGCAGTATATAATGATTGGTTTATATAATATTATTAGTATGTGCTTGTGTAAACCTCATATTCGCTGTGATACGTCATTCACTTTCCAAATCATGTAATTTTTGGTTGAAGTGTGTTTTTGAGTTAATTTCCTGAAATCTATTGATATATTTCTTAAAATGACGTCAAAATTTTCCATTTAATATTTATTTAGAAAAGAAAATTATTTAAACGATTCCTACATTTTCCTATCCCAAGGTTATAATTTTGAAACCCAATTTATTCTGTCAATTATAGTTTTAAAATAATGTCGTATGTAAATGTTACCGTTAAAAATGTTGCCAAATTGCTAAATATAAGATAAATGCTACATAGATAGTTACATTGTAAATATAACCCTAAGCCAAAGCAATGGAGTGCGTTTAAAGAGTGTATTGTATTGACTGTTTAACCGCAAGGTTATGGCATGAATGAATGTAACCATACTACGTAAATACACGTAACTACTAAAAGTGACTAGGTTATAAACTAAATAAAGCTTGTTTTAAATAAAAATCTTTTATTATCTCCATGAGAGCAACGCATAATAACCAATTCGAAGTTTGATTGAACAAGTTGAGGAAACCTAATTGCGAATTTCCGCAGATGAAAATTTGTAGTCTCAGATCGATCTGGAGATTTGCTTGTTTGTCGATATAATTTATGTGGGGAAACTTTTCCGACGTCATATTTTGATGGACCGAAGCGCTTGCAAACAATCTTGTGGGAATCTTCGAAGATTAGGGCAGGCTTGGGGCGCCCAAAAGGCTCCGCTGCGTATGGCCGCCCGCCAACTCCGGTAAGCCAATCTAACTTCTTTTAAATGTGTTTTTGATGTAAAGAACACATTATGGTACGCATCGCTTTCCGACTTTCAAATCAGGAATCCAAATTAGCTTTTGATTTATAAGGCTCTAAGTTTGATCTCGAGATGTTGGGTTGCAGTAGAGACACAATTCAAATTATGTAGGTACCAAATAAGTAGGTCGCCAGGTCTGATGTTTCGCCTACATAGAACGTTAGTTAGAACCAAAGTTTCATTTCAACATGTAATGTTGAGGCACTTCAGTTGTCGATACATTCGTCATAGACTTATAAATAAAGCAATCAACGATTCATAAGGAATTTAGCCCATTACTGACCGAGCACAGTGCTGCTAGACTTGCCAAAATCGCAAGCTCGTTTGTTGTTATACGAACGAAAACCTATTCTAACTCTACAGAGTAGAGATCAAAATCGATTGCGATGATTATTGCGATTGGTCTTTTTACGCCGAAGCGCATTTGTAACAGTAGCCTCATTACTTAGCGGCAGGTAGGCGTGCACTTCCGTCGGAACCGGATATCGTGGCTCGAACAAATAAAATTAACGCTTATTGCCGTCAACGGAAAGCACCCTTAAATGCAAGCTACGAATTATTGTCGCCCAAATGGCTTAAAAATGGAAAACAATTATTGGAACCGTTTGATCAGAAGATTGCTTGTGTATGATTTAATTTTTAGGGTTCCGTAGCCAAATGGCAAAAAAACGGAACCCTTATAGATTCGTCATGTATGTCCGTCCGTCCGTCCGTCTGTCCGTCCGTATGTCACAGCCATTTTTTTCCGAAACTATAAGAGCTATACTGTTGAAACTTGGTAAGTAGATGTATTCTGTGAACCGCATTAAGATTTTGATGCAAAAATAAAATAATAATAATAAATATTGGGGGCTCCCCATACTTAGAACTGGAACTCAAAATTTTTTTTTCATCAAACACATACGTGTGGGGTATCTATGGATAGGTCTTCAAAAATGATATCGAGGTTTCTAAAATATTTTTTTTCTAAACCGAATAGTTTGCATGACAGACGCTTCCAAAGTGGAAAACAGTTGGTCCCCCCCTCCTCTAACTTCTAAAATAAGAAAATGAAAAATCTAAAAAAAAACATATGATGTACATTACTATAAAAACTACCAACGAAAATTGTTTTGAACGAGATCTAGTAAGTAGTTTTTTTTTAATACCTCGTAAATCGTAAACCGCTGATTACCGCGTAATCTTTCTTACAAATAACTTAAATTAAAAAAAAAAAAAAAATTTCATAAATCAATGGTACGGAACCCTTTGTGCGTGAGTCCGACACGCACTTGGCCGGTTTTAAACCTGTTATAAAAAGCACGTAAAATAAAAATAAAAAATATCACTTCCCGCGCTGTCAATCAGGCAGGTGAGTTGTAAGTCTCTAAAGCTTTCTTCTATGTGGTTTAAAAGCACCATAATTAAGGTACTACGAGTATTCTCAGACATTTCGTAGACAAAGTTTCACAGTTTTGTACGTAGGTAAAGCTGCAAACAGGCGTACAACACCAAGCTTTAAAATAACTTACACGTCCATGAAGTTATAGGTGCGTACATCTACATGGACAGTATAATAGGTTTCAGACTTCAATTTATAAATCACTAGCATGTATGTTGTAAATATTAAAATGCATACACTTGCAAAGCTGACATTAATAAAAACCTATCGATCACCACCATAAAGAAAATCAAAATTAGATTAAAAAGCGATCACTTTTATTTTACCTAAAACTTTTTAAGGAAGAATTTTTCCTTCTTTCGCTAACGGAGCTCGAGAAACTATCTTTTAAACATAAGAAGTCTTTGATGTATCAGTTCGGGTAGAAAAAAATATTTAGATTTACGAGTTTCTAAATGTAACATCTGATAAATATCTTGGTGTTCTAATCACCTACAGTAATTTTAACCAAGTTCAATAAATCATAAACCTTGCTGAAAAGTTGATGCTATGTTTTGTCGGGACTAGTAAATTTTAAGCATACCTATTTTGATAGCGTCTTAAATCAAATTTTGTAAAGGTCTGAAAACATAACGTCAACGAGTAGGTATGTAATGGTCCGTCCCAATAATGATTTTGGGTATAATTTTAGTGGAACCGACGCGAAACCGTCTTGCCTAGCAGCTTTAAAATTTAGGTGTCCACTGTGGCGACCGCAAACAGCCCTCGCAAGTGAAAACAGACCGATACCCGAGTGATCGTTACCTACCATAGCCCATACAAAACAGTAAGGAAACGTAACGCATTTTGTAAGTTGTCAAATATTTTGAGACCGCTTTCAGTGCTACAAATCAGAGGGTAGGTAATTTTAGTTATTCTGTGAGTGGTATCACCTAATTAAATGACAATTTTAAATTACATACTGGAGGTTATTCCGAAACACCAATTTAAGCCAGTCTGAGGCTATTCTGAAATTAAGTACGCTTTAAATCGATTCAAAATCAATCCTAGATTCAAGCCAGTTGGTTGTTTAAATATTATATAAATAAGAGCACGGAAGAGTTCCGATCACCCAAGAACAAAGTAGAACCGCTGCATTCGTCAGCATAATTCTTATCACGCGATCTTCATTATGAGGTGGGTTGTCCGCTTCCCCGCGGCTGCGTAACCACACAGCCGCCATAATATTCAGAAGGCAAATTAATCCGGGCACGGGCGGCCTGATCGGCGACGGTCAGCGCGTCCTCGCATACTAATGCTATTGTTTATCGAAGGGGCTAATCTGTGCGTGCCAGCCGCCTGTCCGCCCACCAAATTATAACGGATCACTTTCGCCTGTCTAATATAATCCGAAGGATGCCGGGATCTCAATCATTTTTTTATAATTACAGTAGCTCTTATGTTGCGGTCACATGTCACGAGGCAATGCGATGCGATGGGAAAAGCGGTTTTAAATTTATCCTGTGATAATAGTAAAAGTAACCTTTCATAATAAAACTGTAACTTACCATGATTATTTTACTCCTCACATGTCTTTCTAGTCGTAATTCTGTAATCTTGAATAAGGCTAGAAAAACCTCTCCATTCCAAATTAGGCAAATATTGCAGTCAAATCCACTTGATTCAAGTCAAGTGATAACATTATGGATTAACTTGAGTGTCATAACATAAATCTTTATGAACGTACGATAATGATGTTTTGGCAATATCATGCGTTTTAAATAGCGTCGTAGAAGTTGCAGACGATATTAAAAGTTTAAAATAGAATAGCGAAACGGTTTTGGCGATCGTATAAATAACATGTGTAAAGTTTTAAAAGAGTCCGAACTGAGTGATAATAAAGGTAACCCTCTGCGGCACCTTTATTGTTATCGAATAAAAATAATCCAGGGATTTTTCGGGATGATCGTAAATTATAACGGGATCCGCAGGGGCGGCCGACGCCGCGCGGCGCCGCGCCGCGGCTAACGGCGCCTTGCGTCGAAAGTTAGCTTTTACCACAGAAGCAATATTTTATTTCACTAAAAATCTTGAGCCCGGCAACCAGTGCCTGTTCCATTAATATATTATTTGTGTCTTCGCTTAAGAGGATAACTGTGCACCGTTTTTCAGAGAGGGGCATTTATTATTCTTTTAACAATTCATAAAATATGCCTCTCCATGACACACTTAAAATGAACGGGATGGTTGAGTACTGTCTAACAATAACCAGCCCCTCAACGCATATTTTTGACGGTGTGAAGCGCTGAAAATCCACCGATACCAACAAAAGTGGCAACTGAAACTAATGAATTATTCATAGCGGCGGCGCGGTGCATGTTCTATCACTGTTTTATCTATTGCGGGGCTCGGGCCGCGCGCGCCCCGCGCCCGCCGCCGCGGCCGCGTCGCGCAAGGGTTAACTACCTTGCGACCAACAATTTTAGTGCCGTTTGAGAAGTCTAGATAAGCTTCATGTTGGGAATAAACATTAGCTTAATGCGACCGCTAACGCAATAATTGCTAAACACGGGCCCTTTGTTTATTTAGTACCTAACCGCAGGCCGGTCGATGCTACGACGTTGCTACGCCGTAGTCACGAGCGTTTTTACTACTACAACACTTTGAACAAACTTTCACTTTTGCCTTTTTTTCTTAGTAAAGTTAAGTTATATGGGAGAGATGGAATTTAATATTATCTATAAATTATTATTCTTAAAACTACTAAATTGTATCGAATAGCTTAGATGGAATGATAGAATAAGTAGATTCTAACTTATATGTCTTTTTGTACAAAAGCTTATTAACGAAGTAAGAAGTAAGAAACATTTTAGTAGTTTAGCTACTTTATCCATTTAAACATTCGCAAACACGGCACCAAGTTATATTTCTCTATTTAAATATAATGTTAAAGTGGGTACTTCTTTGTTACCATACGAGTGCGACTAACCGTGACCAAGAATAACTTCTCACATGCATTTTCCGTTTTAAATAAAGTGGACAAGTACAATATCTCTGCGTTAGTAAGTTATTGCGAGATGCGGCGCGGCGGCGACTCTTGCGCTGTAAGCAAGATAAACTGGGACCTTCGAGTATATCGTGTTACGGAGACTCCACAGGCCAATTATGAGTAACCATGACCAAAGGGACTTATTTGTGTAAGTATGATTTTAATTCGTTGAAAAAGACAAAATAATATCAAAAAAAGTAAATAAAAGGTAGATTTAAATTGAATCGGAAGGGTTAATACTGGGACGTGTAAAAGTACTTTTTAACAGCCTATTTGCAAAAATCAATGAGTTTTATGATTTTTTATGAATACTATTTCCGATAGACTAAAAATTACTGCATGAGCAATCGTGTATATAAATTAAAATATAGATTAATGATATTGATAATATACTCACTCATACTAAAAAAATACAATTTAGTTTCTTTCTGTCTAGCTCAAATTTAAATAGATCACAAAAGATGCCCAAGTCGTTGTGGACTGATTGCAGGAGATACTTATTTGCCTCAATGGAAAAGTTTTGTTGTAATCCTTATCAGATAATTAAAATCTTATGACCTGCCATATTAGGGAGGAAAGTTGCATCACGAAGGACATTTATGACCGTTATTATAAAACTAGCCTTAAATGGTGTCTCCTAGAGTGGACTGTGATAAAACATTTAAAAGGAAAATATGGGTTCCTGAATAAAGAAATACAAAACATAAAGACAGGTTGGCAAAAGCTTAAACAGTAACTTCACTGTCCCGTACTCAATACCATTAGTATTTTTCCGTGAGGGTAAAACGGAGGATTTTTATCTACTTATTTTTTTTTCGCTCTTCAATACACAACATTCTTTCCTTACTTAACTTACTTCCGCCGTAGCCACTAGAGGGACTTACCGAATTCAGTTTAACATTTCAATACAACAAAAATATGGTTACTCACACAATTATATGAGGCGTATTTTCAAAGACTGACGCAGTGTTTACTTAGAAAATCTTTAAATAAAATTGAATAAAAATTTGATAAAGTCCATTTTTCTGATAAGTAAAACTAAAGATTTGAACTCAGAAGCATGATCTGAATTCATTGTTAAAGTATTTCTAAACTGACTAAGATCTTGTCGTCTCGCCTAACGTGGTAGCCCACGAGTATTAAAAAGTCTTTAAGTACTCCGGGCCATCCCAATCAAAGAAACTGTAAAACAATGCCGCGCTAACTACCTACCTTCTCCAATTTGCAACTTACAAACACGAACACCTATTATCTATCTTGAGAAAGCCAAACGAAATCTATAGTCCTATTAAATGTGTATTTGAATACGAGTTAACAAACTCTTTAACAAGGCAACTACACTATCTCTATCGTCGTTGTCCGTGAGGAGACATTTCTAGAGTTGGAGGCAGGTTGCGCGAGTCGCCGCGCCGTCTGCGCAGTATAAACAACTTTCGCAATTAAACTTTTATTCGGAAGATCGATATTGCACTGCTCCCGGGCTATATTTTGCTTATCGCCTAAATACGACTCTGAGAACTTGGACGAAGCTAGAACATCTTCCGTCTGAGCTAAGTGTCAACTGCCAGCTGCACTTAACGACGCGACAGATTATAATTAACTGATACGAAAGTTGGGATGCTCATCGACCTGGGAGTTGTGATCTGAGTATGCTAATTTTTAATTATTCTGTAAGCATAAACAAGCCAAGGAAGACTAATCACAAAATAGTAATAGGACATACCAAGTCTTTTTAGTCGGAGTCAATAGAATACCGTTGAAATGAAAGATAAAGGAAGATGTAAAATAAAATCACACCAAACTCTGTATTTTCCCAGGAATGAAATCATCGAAAATTACGTATCTATCTATTCCAGAAATTAGAGATAGAAAAGCTAACTATCTTACTCGTAATTATTAGTAGTTTAAACATTAAATTAACTCTAACAAGCGCAAAAAATAAAGAATTGAGTTCAAAAGAGAGCATAACTGACATTTAAAACGGCTGTAAATGAGCAAATACAATTATTTTAACAATCACGTTCTGGAACGGTAGACAAAAGTTTTGATTGTTAAAATCGCAGTAAAAGCGCAGGAGCTGAGTAATAATTTAATGACCAACTTCATAATTAATTCTGTTTTAAAGAATCGATAGCTTTTTACGTCCGTAGTTTCCGATGTTATTGATAAAGTTTGGTTATTATGATTCCATGAGAATATGTTCGGAAAATCCACAAACTTGTTTACACAGAATTCAAATAGGGTTTTTAGTTTGAATTATACAGTCGTCGGAGCTGCCAAGCGAATGCGGGAACACTACGCTCTTACTCCGGCGCTATGCATTTGCTTTTGTTTTTTCCAACTTAGTTGAATTGGTATAAAATATCCAGTTTGAATCTAATGATATAAAGATATTTTAATGTCTGTAATGGATATTTGAAAGTGTAGAGATAGAATAAAAAGTAAGAACTCTACATAGATATTCACAGAGGTAGGTTAACTTAGCTTAACAGTGAGGATTCCAAAAATTATGAAATACTATATCATGCATTGAACGGCTACCAATGACTGAAAAGGTAAAGGTCTAAGGTAATTACATGAGCACGACAAAATTCGAGTCCCAGCGCGAGCACCTTGCCACCGCCACGCGCCACCGTCGCACATAAATTCTGCTGGCAATATGAGACGCAATAACACAATAACCCCTTCCCGCGGTGATGCCATCGCTGCCCACCGCTATGAGACGCGAAATGAAATTATTATCTCCAATGTAATGTAGGAACTCAAAAGATTTTTCACAGGTCACTTTTCGCAACGAACAAAGTTTGCTTTACAGCCATTATTCAGTAGGACGACCAGTTTCACAATTGGTTAAAATCTTAAAAGTCCCCACCACCATATAAAAGACATACTTAAACTCGTGTAATTTTGTATTTACTTTTTAAATCTTTTGAAATACGAGAAGACCAATGATGAAAAATAAGATTGATAGATTAATACTAGTAAGTTACAATGCTTAATTTCCAAGTATATTAAGATAACATTACCGGCAATAGTACGCTTCACAATTGAGTAAGCTTCATAGATATCCAGAGGCTGGGGCAGAGGGAAACACGTTCTCATTATTCAAATGCATCGAAGCAAATTATGGTAATCTGGGCAACCTGTTCTGTTTCACTAATATTAATACACAAACATCGGACGCCCGCTCGTCTGCCCTTGTTCTGCGTTCGAGAACCTTGGACAAATCGAGTTATCTTCGAGTTTGGAGACGACAGTAGCGAGTTTCGATAGAGATAAAGGTGAGTTATTAACAAATTTCATATACCTAGTAGGTAGCTTATGAGTAAAATCGACTACCTTTGACAACAGAAATTAGTCAATCTTTTCTGAGTGTTTTCACGCAAAAATATAGCACTGATAGAAACTGATACTGACAGATCTAATATTTTTAGTTGCAACATGGAAACGCTTTCCCAAAAAATCTACTCGTTTGCACTTTTCAATATTTTAGTGTGTTTTTAAGAACACTGTTGTTCCATTAGGGCGGCTGCACACATCTATCGGATTGCGTTGGCGTCAGAATTAAATAAAGCCATACTATTTCCTGCTGTCACGGTACACGTGTGACGTGTTCATCGACATGCGGACGTGTTTGGCACATTACGCTGTGCCGGCGAAGCATGTTCCAAATATTACGCAGCTAGACGGTTAGGTACCTATATTTCGATTAAGTTAGATATTTTTTCATTTGCATAAAGGACAACCATATCCGGGATAAATGTCACCAGGTATCAGTACCTTCTTACTTACTATAAAAATGTTATAGTATTCAGTAAATTACAACGCATGTTTTAGATAATGTAGCGAACATAAATAAAATTCAATGTTGAGACTTGAATCAAAATAAATACACAAGAATATCTGGTATATTTTTGTTATTTCTTTGTTTTTTCATTTAAATTGCACGATGATGGAAGAATATTTTAAATAGACAGATTTGATTGAAATAGAAATAATTGTTCCCACAATGCAAGCAATAGAGCGTGTTTAACCCGTTAAAAATCTATTAGCCCTAACGAGGCGCGGGCTATCGGCGGCCGCGGCGGCCGGCCGGCGCGATAGTGATGTCAGTTGTCGGCGATACCATCGACATTGATATTTAGGCTTCCGTCACGGAACGTCAGCTAATTCACATTTCCAACAAAAACCCCCGGAAATTGGATATAAGGATCTGCGCGCTCGGATCCGGCTACGTGACGTTTGTCGAACACGTCACTACACTATGTGGTAATTTCCGCTCAGTGCTCGCGGAAAATTACTTTAGCCGCATGAAATTTCCGACGCCATAGAAATAAATATGATAAAAATATTAGATAACAAACTCGCTTGAAAGCCCTCAAGATACTTTATGCAATAAGATCACGCTGATTTGAAACGTGAGTAATTTTATGTTAAGCTCACGACTGATCATGATGGCGAAATCGAATTGGGATCACCTAGAGCCATTTTGATTAAATTTTCAGATGTTTCGCCGGAACCTGCCGAGACATCCCACATCAGCACAGAACCTGATCGAAATGGAAATTAGCTTCTGTTTGTTTTCTATAGTCAAGTTAAATTATTTAATAACATTCCATTTTGCGCTTCAGCAATATTACATTTTCGTAAGAAAAATTTCAGTTTTTTTATGGATGACATTAGCTTTCCGCCTTGTAACTTTTTCCAACTTTTTGTAAGCAACTACGAACCACTATTCAGTGCCGTAACTAGCCTTTTATGCGCCCGGTGCGAGAAATATAAAAAAGTAACCTTCTACGGTTGTCATGTTTGTTCGTGGATGGAAAATGAATACAATTGATCATCAATCATTTACCTAAATTCGAAATTTTGACCATTCCATGAAGACCGAAAAGTGACCGGTCGTATGCAGTTTATGACATAATTTTTAAATTGTCACTATTAATATTTTTTACTGAATAACCTGTAAAAGTTAATTCTACAATTTCTGAAAAATCACCTAAAAGTAACCTTTTCATTAGTGTAACCTAAAAGTAACCAATGCAGTTCAAAAGTAACCTAAAAGGTTACAAAAGTAACCTTCTGGCAACACTGCGGCTATCTGAATGCGTGATTCTCGATGTATCGGGGAATCCCCGAACATTGGGTGGGACGGCGCGGCAGAATGCACAGTCTTTTATTTTCCCTTAGAAGCGGACATCCCTGTTTTATTAATTCAATCGTTAGATATTACTATTATGTATAAAATTGATGAAGGAACTAGTAGTTGTATTTGCTTAGTTTCGAAGAAATATTCGATATTGTGATTTTATAAAAAAAAACAGTTTTAGAAGCATATTTTCTAAAAAAATTACATTAAGTCAGAATTTTGTAAATAAATTTACCTATCACTATAACGTCTACCTTTATGCAAAAATAAATGGTTATTGCTGCAGTAATTTAGGAATTATTTAATAATTTATGATTTTCAGAAAACATTTTTTTCTCCGTTGTCCTAGAAAATTGGCAGCTATATTTACTTTATATTGATGCATGATATAATTATCTATAATACCTGAAAATATTACTTGCCTATCCCGTGGAAGTTCGAAGATATTTTAATTTCTATGAGTTTAGAAGATTTATATGTAAATAGGGTTGTCATCTAAATATTTTTTAGTTTTTTAAATGCCGTCCGTAACAATACGGTTTTAATGCCTTTGTTAGATAACTATTGAAATTCATTGCTTTTACCATTATTAATTTGTCTGGTCGAGTTTGATAATTATAGAGTTGGCCCTGTGGCGGCTTATTGGAAATCCTATCGTTTTCGAAACATCGATATATATGTTGCAGTCAAAACTCATAATCGATCAAAACCACTTTTGACTGCAAATTTCAGTTAATAGTGGTTTTGACCGATGGCCTTAGTCAATATTACTTTTGACAAATTTTTCTAGTCGTATCATCCAACTTCCACGGGATAGGCAAGTAATATTTTCAGGTATTATAGATAATTATATCATGCATCAATATAAAGTAAATTAATATAGCTGCCAATTTTCTAGGACAACGGAGAAAAAAATGTTTTCTGAAAATCATAAATTATTAAATAATTCCTAAATTACTGCAGCAATAACCATTTATTTTTGCATAAAGGTAGACGTTATAGTGATAGGTAAATTTATTTACAAAATTCTGACTTAATGTAATTTTTTTAGAAAATATGCTTCTAAAACTGTTTTTTTTATAAAATCACAAAATCGAATATTTCTTCGAAACTAAACAAATACAACTACTAGTTCCTTCATCAATTGTATACATAATAGTAATATCTGGGTCATTCCATAAAAATCTGTATATTTTCGACGTCATTTTGTCCGTAACTTTTTTAAGATGCTTTTGAATACTTTATTAGTGTAAATTATAGTTTATTAATTAATTATGTTATGTCTAAAAGGGCCAGTCACTTTATGCTTTATTTTAGGAGAAATTATAATTTTCAATTTTTTCATACTACATTACTCCTATATGACTTCTAAATAACTTCTAATAAAGTATAAAACTTATAACCTTAACATTTATAGATAAGTTAATATACATATTGTAGTTGTTTTGTTATTATCACTATATAAAAAACATCATTCCCTAACTAGTAATTTAGTCCCAAGTGCCGTTTAAAGCTAGGGCCTGACGCTCTAGGGACTGACGATCTGGAGTAAAACTTAACACAAATGCAGATTAACTTTATATTATAAGATGCTTAATACGATGTGCCGAAAATAGCCAAAAAACCACACGTAAATACTAATTAAATTATATACAATTTCTTATTGTTATCAGGGTCATTCCACAAAAATATGTCAACTCTTAGTCCGCGCCACATTTCACATGAAATATTTGTTAATATTTTATTCCAAAATTGTTAAATAATAGCTCGCAATGTGCTTTATTCATCACCCATTTATATTTTTTGAAACTATTTTTAAAACATCTTAAATTCCTTTTGAATGACCCAAAACGTCATTCCCTAGGCATGTCCGTACTCCAAAAGTTTGTGTTTTGGGACCCACATTTATAAAAACATCAACTTTATCCTTTGTTTTAATTAACGAATAATCTATTTAAATGTATATTACACCAAATTCTATTAATATTTTGCGGTTTCAATAAACAATAATTTGATTTTCTTTAGTTGAAAAAGAGTCTACAGTTTTTAGCGTCATTCCCTCGCCACGCACTGATTTTATAATTTTGCGCTTTAATATGTATTTAGAGTGAATGACATTTAGTTGAGTTTAAAGTACGATACGAAGTTATCCTCAGACCATACTGGCTTTGCGGTAGCCGTTTTTTGAATAACTGCAAACGTGCCAGTTGTTGCGGAAACATGTGTTAATCCAGTCACTTCGTCAGTCCCTAGTTGAGTAGCTTTATTGATTATAATAGGAAATTGTATATAATTTAATAGTATTTACGTGTGGTTTTTTGGCTATTTTCGGCACATCGTATTAAGCATCTTATAATATAAAGTTAATCTGCATTTGTGTTAAGTTTTACTCCAAATCGTCAGTCCCTAGAGCGTCAGGCCCTAGCTTTAAACGGCACTTGGGACTAAATTACTAGTTAGGGAATGATGTTTTTTATATAGTGATAATAACAAAACAACTACATTATGTGTATTAACTTATCTATAAATGTTAAGGTTATAAGTTTTATACTTTATTAGAAGTCATATTGGAGTAATATAGTATGAAAAAATTGAAAATTATAATTTCTCCTAAAATAAAGCATAAAGTGACTGGCCCTTTTAGACATAACATAATTAATTAATAAACAATAATTTACACTAATAAAGTATTCAAAAGCATCTTAAAAAAGTTACGGACAAAATGACGTCGAAAATATACAGATTTTTATGGAATGACCCATCAATAAAGCTACTCAACTAGGGACTGACGAAGTGACTGGATTAACACATGTTTCCGCAACAACTGGCACGTTTTCACTAATTTAAAAAACGGCTACCGCAAAGCCAGTATGGTCTGAGGATAACTTCGTATCGTACTTTAAACTCAACTAAATGTCATTCACTCTAATAAGCGCAATATTATAAAATCAGTGCGTGGCGAGGGAATGACGCTAAAAGCTGTAGACTCTTTTTCAACTAAAGAAAATCAAATTATTGTTTATTGAAACCGCAAAATATTAATAGAATTTTGTGTAATATACATTTAAATAGATTATTCGTTAATTAAAACAAAGGATAAAGTTGATGTTTTTTTAAATGTGGGTCCCAAAACACAAACTTTTGGATTACGGACATGCCTAGGGAATGACGTTTTGGGTCATTCAAAAGGAATTTACGATGTTTTAAAAATAGTTTCAAAAAATATAAATGGGTGATGAATAAAGCACATTGCGAGCTGTTATTTAACAATTTTGGAATAAAATATTAACAAATATTTCATGGGAAATGTGGCGCGGACTAAGAGTTGACATATTTTTGTGGAATGACCCATCTAACGATTGAATTAATAAAACAGGGATGTCCGCTTCTGAGCCAAAATAAAACACTGTGGAATGGAACGTTTGTGAATCGTTTAGTTTTGTAAGTCATCCTTTTCACTCTTGTCGAACGATGAATTTTCTATCTATCTCTCGCACGCTAGTGCGTCAGTAACGCCGCACGTAGTTAATGAATAAAATCAAAGATAAAGGGAGGACCAATGAATGTGGCTGACAGCAATGACAGCGTAACGTGAACTATATGTAGGTACATCTCCTCAGCTAGATTGACAGATTTGCTTAGAACTTCTAAGTTAGAAGTGGCGCCCTCCAAATGAATATAGACAGAAATTGTCTCTTAGTTACGGTATAGGTACTTTTGTTTGTGTATGTAATATTGCGAGCAAGACAAGGTGGATTTATATTTGTCTGATGTGTCGTGACGTGACGCGTCAGAACTGTATCGGTTCCATACATAAGCCATCACAACACAACACGTTACGCACTAGTGTGAACGTTACCATCCTACTAATATTATAAACGTGAAAGTTTGTATGGATGATGGATGGATGTTTGTTACTCTTTCACGCAAAAACTACTGAATGGATTTTAATGAATCTTTACAATAATATAGCTTATACATCAGAATAACACATAGGCTGCAATTTATAAACATATTTTTTGAAATACTAATCCTGCGCAGACGAAGTCGCGGGCACCAGCTAGTACTAAATGTATGAAACTGATACCGTTCTGACGCGTCACGTCACGACACATCAGAAAAATATAAAACCACCTTTACAAGTGTTGTTGTTTCAAGATCGCTTGAAAAATGCCATATACAGGGTGGAAACATTAAGTGATCTCATTTGATTATTTCTAAACTATACAAGATATTGAAAAACTGGTTACTGATCCTGAAAGTGCTTCATGAGCTCGTTCAAACGGTACCAATAATAGGTTACAGAATAAACTGGATCTATCTGAAAATTCAATGTTTCCAGTTTCCATACTAAATGTATGCCAGACACACAATATTAGAAGTGTAATTTTTTTTAATTTAATAATAAACTCTTGAAATAAACTCGTAAATTGTATTCTTATTTAAAATTATTCATGAAAAACATTGGTTTTAGGCTTTACTTGCTATAATATTGTCAAGAGATGAGTGTCATGACTGTGGTAGTACCAAATGTAGGGAAGAAGAAAACATTGATTTTTTAGATAGATTCTGTTTATTCTGTAACCTATTATTGATACCATTGGATAGTGCTTGTGAAGCACTTTTAGAATCAGTAATCAGTTTTACGATATCATGTGTAGTTTTTAAAATAATGTGACTTTACCAAATGTATGGAAGCTGGAAACATTGAATTTTCGGATAGATCCAGTTTATTCTGTAACCTATTATTAATACCGTTTAATAGAGCTCATGAAGTACTTTCAGGATCAGTAACTAGTTTATTGATATCTTATATAGTTTAGAAATAATCGAGAGAGATCACTTATCGTTTCCACCCTGTAGATATAGATAGTACAGAGGGCGCGTCTACACCATATTCGCAATAAAACAAAATGTACCTACTAACTACCATGCATGAAACAAAACTAGATACTGGTCTGGTCATTTCTGCGCCCCTCCAGGGTCTGCGCCCTGTGCCTGGGCACCGCTGGCACCGCCCTAGTTACGGCACTGCCACTATTCACACCACGCACCATATTTGTATTGAAAAAATATTGTTGGCCTTTTGAATTTAATCAATTTCATAGTTGATACTTCTAGATAACCCACATAATTATCCTATTCCAGTTATGCGTAGCCTACGTAGGTAATACAGAAAAAGTCCACTTTCTTTATATTCGAATTTTTATAAAGGTTATTTCGGACGCAGCGATAAGGTTAAGAAGTATATGGAAGGTTGATTTTCAACGGTTGTTCAAACGCGTCTGCTCCGCCGTGCCTGAATGAAAACTATCTCGAAAAATCAAGTCTGTCCCCTCGCATCCGACGGGGAGTTGAAAAGGTGTTTGTTATTTAATACTTATTTTTTGCGGCAGAGGTGGAGTGGCGTCACTCGTGGGGCCAGCGGAGCGCGAGTAACGAAGTCGCGGCGAGACGACCGGCCGAGGGCAGCACTCCAGTCTCTAAGATACCGGCTGTCATACAATACGTTCGAAATACATGTGATGATGATATTATAGAAAAATATTTGGTGCATAAATTTTTAAGCAGGTGAGTTTGGTTTGGTTTCAATATAGGTGTTTTGTTATATCTGAATTCATACCTAATGTTATGGGTTCAAGTGTCAATAGACCTTGGCAAAAATATGAATAAGACTGACTAACATTCACATTTCACAACCTAGCTCTCTTTGTATCTAGTAATTTGAGTACATAACCTGTAATTGATTACAAAGTTAGTTAAGCATGCTAGCGACGTATAAAGTAAAAAAATGAGTGATAATAGTAAAGTGATTTAAGAAAATAGCTACCTATTAATACTTTACTGTAACGGGCCATGAAACCTAAAATCAAATTAATTAGAAATCGTCAAAACAATTTTGAGATTGAAAACTAATATTACGATAGTGACATGATCCCCATAATCTCCCCACGTTCCCCAAGTTATTGAAAAGTGAATGCTTATGAAAAATTACTTTTTCGACTCACTCACCTCCCCCCGGCACGCTCGGATGCAAATACGAGATTCCTGTACTCAGTACAATAGACGTAATGCTGAGCTCCGCCACTGGAAAATGTTGAGATAAGTTATTTGTCTGTTGGCATTTTATACCGAGAACATCATTGCGTGAAGGTAACTCAGATGTAAGTTAATAAAGGTTGGGATGTTCATCTTTTTGTTTTTTAAAGTTCAGTAGGTAAGTGTACGTGTTTAGCTTTAATATTATCTATTGTCGTCATATCTACTACAGGAAGTGTTCAGTGGTTTTTATAATTTTTGTAATAAATAAACGGTGGCGGAAGAGATAGATTTTCCTTAAAAAAATAGAAACCTTAACCAGCAAAACAACAAGGTGTTATACTGCGGTACCTATGTAGATGTTGCTATTGAGTTATTGACTCTAGCGCTACGAACAGTTACAGCTAGAGTGATCGGTTTCAGGACGTATTATTGTGGATAGATAACTGAAAAAAATACAAACACTGAAAAAAGTAGTGAAACTGTGAGGCTCGATTACAACACGTCATTATAGGTGGTGACATGCAAACAGCTAATGCATTGTCCAAGTTCCACCCGTACGTAAGTAATCGATCATGCTGCCACCAGAGTGTGACCTTAAACAAGCTGACATTAAAAACCACGGGCTCACCGACGACCAGTGTCGAGTGTGTATAATAAAACACACAGTGTTGGGCCGGGAGTGTTGGGACAGGGTCACAGATAACGCAGTTGCGGCGCGACGCGTCAGCGCGCGAGCTGCAAACTAATTGCATACTGCTGATTTATGTTTATGAGTTCGTGCCGGTGACGGCGCGTTCATACACTTTTGAGTTTACACAAGTTTAACTGACTGTTTTTGTTATGATACTTTGAGACAGTTCACCTCATTGGTGATTCATGAAGCGAATCCAAATTGTAGAGAACTAGCGTGTTGAGTAGCGACTGGATATCAAATACCTGTTCATTGCTCAAATACACAAACAAACACATCCATCATTCAAGAAATAAATTACACTACCACTAAATATTTGTCCTCCACAGTTTAACCTGGAACCAAATCTGGAGTTGTTGGAGTTCAACAAAATAAACAAAGATAACGGCAATTAGGGTATAGGTAACTGTAGTTTTACGTTACCTGAGTTATAAGTTTTTCCACAAATTTAAAGATTCTTCACTAAACGCTAACTCTATGCAAAAGAAAAATGCGCATGGAAATCAGTTACGTTTGTTAGAGCGCATCTCTTTATTCAAAAATATTGTGCATCACTTCACAAACTCATGTTTCAAGCGCGTTCGACATGAGCACTCTCAATTTTTACGAGAGTCACAACACGATGAATAGCAATGGCACCCACTCAATCTTTATACTCGTACCTACTCTTTATATGACATAAGGATTTGGCTTTGTGTTTTTAACATATTGCCTACGATGCATATATATCTTAAGTTAAGCAAAAATATGTATTAAAGTCCACTATTAAGTTCTAGTTAATTATTTTATAGTAAATTTTAAAATGTTTACTTACACTTTTAATATACGAGTAATCAAATTGCCTTTTGCTGTTTAAACATCAATACGACGTCATGCATCTACTTTTATTTCCAATCTTATGCAGCTGTGCCACTAATTTTCATAAAGGGTTGTAAGTAAGTAGTTTTGGATTTATTAATAGTGAATGATAAGTAGTTAATGGCCTAAACGATGTCATGAAAGTTAATAAAACACAACTTTAGCAAGGAAATCGTATGATAACAGGCTGCGAGACTTAATATTGGGCTGTGGTGAGGCGCCTGGCTAATGTGCGAAGGGTAGGAAGTTTCAGGTAAGCGTCTTCTTTCGCGGCACGTGACCGGCGTACCGCCGACTTGCCCCACCTTCACGTATAGCGAACGTAAAATAAATGTCACTATTTTATTTGAAGGTCTGATTGTAACACGATAAAATTATGTAAGTACTTTTCCTGTCCTCAACTTTTGGCCTGTCGGAGAAATTTTCTTAAGTCGGCTGACAAGCATAAAAGTTTCGCAAGACCTCTATATTTTTATTAACATCATAACGTAACAGAGGTGAGTATCTTACTCAGTCATCGTATTTAAAGCGTGACAAAAAAATTCAAAGAAGTACCCGCGTCGTGACTCCCTGTCTTGGGAGTCTTGGGACTGGCTGAAGATGAAAATATAATAATAGAGGCGCATCAAACGTGATGTTATTAAGGGGTTCCGTGACCGGGGTCGCGATGCGCACGCACACGCGTGCCCTGCGTGCACCGAATACGATCCATTCACATGCAAAATCAACTGCTTACCAAATTCTACCCGACATTCGAAACTCAAGTACGTGATAAATCCAATTCGGACAACTGCCGGATTTCTTTACTTGAGTAATGATCGAAAAATCAGATTGGAATGATGGCAATTTTCCCCGAAAATTGGCTAAAAAACTTCCAATGTGCACCTAGAATTTCTCCCTTCATTTCAAGCATTGCTGCTTTGGTAAATTGATTCTCGAATTTGATTGAATTATCCCCGTCTATCGAGACCCAGCTGTTCAGCTTTTATATCTAGGATGAAGTGGGTATATTTATCGGCACGATGAAATTAATTTTAAAACTAAACATCCTCATATTTCTGCGGGAAAATCTTCACGCACACTTGCTCGGAGCGCATCCTTCGACTCACAATGAATTCTCCAGTTGGCCATGAAGGGGGAAATTCTTTTTATTTTGTTGCAGGAGAAGCAACGCCCGTCGGCGCCTAATCAAGGAGTTGGCCGGGGCTCGCGCCGCTAACGAACAGGTGTACCTATAAATACTTTCCGGGGCGATTGCTCCAGGCTTTAATCAGCGCGCCGCACCACTTTACCGCTTTTCATTGACTCCCGGCTGACCCGCCAGCGCCGATTGGAAACCTACACTCCCGGGAAATACTGCTGAAGGAAAATTTACGCGCGATTTCGGCGTCTTCGAGATTTCGCTAGAAGAATCGACTTTTATAACTCCCCAGGTAATCCTTGATGACATCTATTCAGTAATAGTCACGAAAATTTAGGGGGAATTTGTCTTTTTTATCAAATCCTGTTTAGAAATTTTGTAAATTTAATATTTTATGGAAATTTTATAAACAAGGTCGCCCTTGTTAGTCGAAATATTTAGTTTTTCAATGGATATGCAACTATACAAAATAATAAAAGTTAAAAATAATAAGCAAAAAGTGTTCCCAGGGCTGAATCAAATTTTAAACTACATTTTTAAATCATTGTATTCTATGCCTTCGAATACAATGATTTAATAAATAATAAGAATACAATGATGAATGATTTTAACCAAGTACAAACGTGAAAAATCTGTCAAACTCTACACAGCAAACACCGGTTAGCGTTGTAAGTAGTTACGGTCAAAATTAGGTGGTGCAACTCAGCTCAGCCTAATAATTGCATAGATACTAGAACTGTCTGGTGATTTATAAAACACGTATAACTTTCGTTGCGTTTATTGTTACAGCATATTTATATAGACAATGTTAAATCACTTCACAATTTAAAACAATTGCAAACGGCTAAAACCAAGCAACAATTCGCTCTGCTGACAACACACCTTTTTACTGCTTTTAGCCAGTTAGCTAGACGATAGCTTGATACTGCACATACTAGGTGCCGGTTGTTATTTTTTGTTTTTGTGCTAGTTATGATTTCTGGCAACCCTGCTCCGGCGCGATCAGAGTTACGTGCGGCCTTTCAATGCGGAGCTTTAATTGGATCCGCGTCGCTTCTCCGGTTTGTCCTCCGACTCTACCTCAAAAATGATCAACTTTTACTAAAACCGTTGCAGCTAATTAAAATTTTCAATTCACTCGATACACTAGTCGCTAATTACGCTCGGTGGGTTTTCACGTACAAAATTGGGATGAAAAGTTAAATTAGATACATATAAAGTATTCAAAGGAAAATTACTAGATAGTTTCTATCGATAAAATCACGGTGTCAGTACTGTCTTATCTTGACTCTGTTTTATTTGGAACTGAAATAGAGATTGAAATAGCAATACACGCAATAGGTAGTTCAATTTTAAAAATCACCTGAATAAATGGCACTCAACGAGAAAACTTATAGAAAAGCTGGGAGAACCCCGTTAGTATTAATTTTCTGTATACCTGCACAATTTCACAATAAGGATGCGACCACGTTATGAATACTAATAAATCAGCCGGCAATCGCGAACTCCTCAAGTAAATTAATATAAAGTTGTGCACTCCTGCGTGCATTAATATTCAGAATCCACGTTCATATAACACGGAAACGAAAGATTTTAATGAAAGACAATGCGGGATCTATACAGAGATGTTTGTGATTTAAGTATTCATTTCGATAATAATAATATCAGTAGGAGATATAGGTACATGCCTAATTTTCATTATCATAGGTCACTCTATTTAACTTCAAGATTGAGCTTTCTAATTATTAATTTCTTTAAGCTTACCATTAATTCTGCTAAATTATTTTCATCAAATAATCCTATTGAGAACGAATTAATTACAATATGTTATTGACCTATAAAAATATAACAAATCTGTGATAATTTACCTAGCCCGCAGCTTCTGGCATGTTGCCATTAGAGCGGATACCGTGTCCTCATTGCCGTGGGTGCATGATATGTACGAACTCTACAAACCATAGATGCGCTACATCCATAAAATAGGATAAATGAAAAGTGCATAGTTAGAAGTATAATAAATCCTTGGACATTATGCGCCATCCAGTACCGTTCTAAGCAAAAGTTCTGGTTGCAGTATGGCATGGGCTACGAGAATATAAACCCTAGCTATGATACTCCATACATTTTGAACTTAAAAAAACATACGTGAATTAAGGAATAACATCAGGCCTCGTTAACTCACCTGGCCAGGAGTGTAAGCTTCATTCAATTTAGAACAAGTCACGCATGTTCCTGCAGTAGAGACTAAATGATAACGAAGATGGCGTCATAAAATATTAAATTCATTTAATAAAACATGTAATAACAAATTTTTATTTCACATATCCTTATTGTTGGTGGTGTTATCATCTCCATGCCCTTGCCGCTTTTCAGCCGGCCCGCTGCGCTCCAGCTGCTGTTTCTTTAAGTACTTCTGCGGCCGACCTCGCGCTCCTTAATTATTTGCTCGCCCCAATTTCATTACTAATTGCCAATCGTTCTCGACAAATGGAAATTCATATTGCAGATAGGGAAAACTTCAAGAAAGTTTGTAGTGTAAACTGCAATATGGATACCGGTTGTTGAAATTAGGGGTGCATCAAAAAAAATCTTTTTATCAATTGTCGCCACTATAAATTGGTCTTTTAGACAGTTTTCATTAACTAGCCTGGTTTTGTATGTCCTGAAATTACAATGCGTTGAAAACTTCGATCGAAGATTGAAAAGGATAAAAGCTTACTAAACAGATTTCCTCGTTCTAGCAAAACCATTTATCTCACTTAGGTATTTTAGCCAAAGTTGTGTACCGTTATTAAAATCATCTAACTACAAAATTGGTAAATGTTTGTTTCGGGGATAAAGCTAAAATGTGACTTTTGATAGAATGTTGTCCGTATCTCGTTTCGCGCCACCGCAAGCCGTTCCGGGCTCATTAAATCCCGCTATTTGCTTAGGACCGCAGCTCAAACACGCCGTCACTCCGCCAGGAATAACGGATTTTACGATTTAAAATATTTAGGGAGCAATTTTACCTTTCTGCGTTTACAACAACAAACAAACCTGTTTTTTATGCTCTCAAAGAGACTAGAGTAATTTTCTGTCTCTCATTTTTAATATTTATGCAAATCCGTATGTATGGACTCGTTTGTAATGCTATTAGGTATTAAGTATTAGAAGAGGTTCGTCATAAATAGGTACATACTAAATTAAAAAACCAAACCGTTTTGGAAACTGAATCAGATAATATTTGAAATCAATGATCAGATTAGGTTTCCCGTTTGTTAGGGCAGTTACGTAATGTGATTCTAACAAGGCAAACATCACCTCTTTTCAGCTGAGTGGGCACACCGTTTATGCCGTACCACGAAATTATCATACCCACTCAATGGCCCGACGCTGGGAACAAACGGGCTGCGACCAGATGTCAGTTCACAATTGCAGTACACGTTGACAAGGTAAATTTTCATTGCAAATTCTGTCATCGTGCCACATACGAGGGGCTGGCTACACAAATAATCGCGTTATGGATGTCAAACTTAAACGAACCGAAATCGACCCCGAGCCTCCAAAATACAATGCTGCTCATATCATTTCCCGGATTTCTAGCTTGTACCTTATCTATCACCTTGTAACGGATAGAGACAGAAACAGTCTTCTAGGCTGAAATAAGCAAATGCTACAACAGAGTACAACAGCTCTGAGCTCGTCTATGTATTCAAGTCCCGGCTTCCGAACGCGGCTGTAACGAACCACGCGTACGCATGATTTTATGAAACGTTGAACTGCTTGCTGCTTTCCATCTAATAAAAGCTTCATTTGTTTTGAAACCTATTTTATTAATCTAGGTGCTTTGTAAAGTTGTTTTAAGTACTTTTTTTACAAATGTTAAAACATTCCTATATGTACAAGATATTATTTACTGCTTACAGGGTTACTTGGAACCATAGATAAAAGATATTGGATTACTGATTTTAGTTATTTTTATTACACAACATATATTCAGATTCATACTTCCAATGCTATCCGACAAATGTAGGGGAATCGGAATCCAAACTACAGATACGCCGTGGCACAGAAATGCGGAACATGTCAACCGGCGTAGGGGAACTCGCCGATACCGCATGCATCGCCGAAACACGGAGAATAGTCGCAAGATAGATATTATGGCGTATTGATCGAGTCATCGATGCGACAACAATTTGCCGGTCCGCTCGACTCCAGTGCCGCTATGCAAATGCCCGTTCGCTCCATTTTCCGCCCGAGCCGGCGCGGCAGCGGCGGCGGCCGCGGGGGCGGGCGGCTGCATGCCGGATGTTCCGCTGTCGTCGCAGGAAATTGAGAGCGCTGCATAAATCCTGATCCTACAAACCAAATTTGATTCGACCTAATCCGGATATTGATACGAAACAAACACCGTACGTATTTTAATGATTTACCCGAAGATACCGCTCCCGTTTCGGGATATATGACCCAAAAGCCCTTAGTAAGCGCATGACTGTACGCAAATACATTTTGAGTAATTCTTACAGGGGCCTTGTGGAGTTACATGGACTGCCAACGGGAAGAAATATTATCGAGAAAATTGGATACGTGCAAGTATTCAGTGCTCTCGTGATTCGTCGGTTTGCGGATAAATTGGAGACTGTTTTACATTAACGTTTATGATGGTCTGTCTATATTAGTTCGTAGTGACGTGCAAATAAGTAAATAAAAATAAGTAAATAACGATTTCCTATATTTGCAATCTTAAATCGAAATGGAAAAAAGAGGTTAAATAGAATCAAGCAATTTCTCACTACTCCGCACAGAAAGCTGAATTTGATAGGAAATTCCAATATGAAAATTGCTCGTCGGTTCGTCCCACCTGTTCTCTGTGATTAAAGTGCGTTCCAGCAAACACTCGGGCGGAAAGGAACGAAGACGACGCCAAACGTAAATGTTGGCTCGCGGCAACCTTCCTTTGCGGTAAACCAAAAGAAAAATTTACACATTAGCTCGCTTAGTTGTACCTCATTTGACGTTCAAAGTAAACTAAACATGATTTTGCCGAGTAAATAAACGTTTTTACCCTTACTTTTTATAACCTCAAACGGGGAGCGTCGAATGAAAAAAACATAACTGGCTTCTCTAGTACAAAGTTGGCAGTTTCGCGTTGAATATCGACACTTTCCGAGATGTCTAACAGGTCCAAGTGATGCGGCTGTTGAATAGAACTAGGTACGAGTAAGGGTACATTAAATTCAATAACACGAGTTAGGGAGTTCGACGCTCGCTCCGACCGTCCTCAAAATAAGTAAAGAAGAAAAGTTTCAAAACTCTGTTCAACTTGTTCCGTTATGTGTGCAAAATATTGAAGTGAAAACTATTATAAATATGTAACTTGTTGACAGCAGCCGGTCTAATATGATACTGGTAGTATGACATTCATGCATAACCATATATGCAGATGGAGAGATGATACATGAGTGAGTTATGCAGATGATTTATCCATTGGGTAGTTGACACCGCCAATCAATATTGATATACCTAGGTAGTAAGTACTTTTATGAGTTCGGGATTTGACAATCAAATTCCGCGCAAAATGAACTTGATTGACCAGCTCCACTTTTCAGTTAATTGATAACTGATTTTGCTGTCGTTAAATGTGTTTTACAGTGTTCTACTCTGGAATTATTGCTTAATGTAGGTACAAGTGTTAATTATAAAGCTGCCAAGAAAAGTGGAAGTCCGTTAAATGCGTCGGCTTGAGCATCTTACATCCCGTAAGTTTTCCTATGTCATGATAACCCTCACTGGCTAACCTAGAAAAATCAAATCCAAACGTAAGTAACGATCGTACAATGGAAATTCGACGTCAAATATAACATTACACAAGTTCACGCATGTCACACATGTCGGCGAATATTTAAAATTCGCCGGACGCCAAGACACCGGCAAAGTTTGCATGTCGTTACAGAATTCGTAGACCGACGCGGCATTGTTATGCGCCGCTAGTAACCGACAGTTCACTCGTTGGGACACTTACACTCAAACTTTACATTAAATTCATTTTAAATTTAACTAACAGAATCAGTATTATATGTATTTTACGCAACCTGATTTGGGAGGACAATAAATGTGCAAAATGATGGCTCATTGAACAAACAAAACCTTGTCTTAGAAATACCGTTTGATTAAATTTAAAGATTTTATACTTACGCGTCCCATTTCAACTAAAATAGTAAGACAAGAGTCTTACTATTTTAACGTTTGATTAAGAAAACGAATCCGACTAATTATATTTTGTGAACAAAACATAAATATCAGTCTTCAAAACTGCTACTATGAGAAATGGTAGAAAATGAGATGTTAAATTTTAAACATTTATAAGGATGTTCATGAAATCACGTAAGGAAAATCTTTTCACATGCCAAAATTGGGTAACAGGAGTTTCCCAGGCTTAACATAAGAGCATTAGCTGCCATTAAACCCAGTGTCCTGTGTTTACCCTCTAATTTTCACTTACGTGTCGTTATGTCAGCCCCCAACTATAAGAGCCCAACTTCGGACGCACTCGTGTCGAGTTTGCAGCAAACAGCTCTTGTGGAAAAGCTGTTAATAACTATTGAGGCTTACAGTGCATTTGTTTACATCTAAAGGTCTTCAATCAATAGCAGATTCAATAATGAAAGTTATTACAAAAAAATCATGAGGCGTTACAAAAAATCTAAACATTATGTTCTACCTGTGGTTCTATCTAAATCTGAGACCATCGTCTTGAAATAATTGAACTTGATGTTTCCTTCATTATATTCGTAAGCGTGGCTTATTATTAAAGTTTCATAGATATTTTATAAAAGCTAACGAACGCCAAACTGTGGGGGAGGCAGAGGGAAGTGCAGCTAACAGGCCCGACCTCTCATCAAGCAATCATTATGGATGCGCCATGTTTTTAAAACGGCTTCGGATAGCACATAGCTGATCCAAATTAATCCCCTACCAAAGTGCTGCTGGAAAATTTAGGCAATATTTTTTCGAAATGTTCAGCATATTTTTGTGTACTGACGGAATTTCCTCAAAGTACTTAGTCAATCTACCGTAATAATACCTACTATGCTCAGTCGTGTACTGATATACTCAGATATAATCAGTTATGAACTTATGATTTATGTTCAAATAAATCAAAATTAGTATAGTCAGGTATACAATAAACAACATAATATAATAACCTACTTAGTACATGTCTTTTAGAAGACCAATGTTAAAAGCATAACACAGTTAGGTAAGCTCCTACGCAATTTCCAACAGTGTCACTGTGATGAATAAATTCATAAAACTCAGACTCTTGTCCATCCATTAGCGACTATTATTAGATACCTACCTTTACAGCAAAACGTGAAACTTAATTTAGTTCTAAGTTAATTTTGCCTTTTCATAGAGCTCGACAAAATGGAGGTCTTCATAAAGCATCGATATTAATTATTTTCGCCGAAGTCCGCTCGTTCCTGTCGGGCCGTGACTTACGCCGTGATTTTGCATATAATTTTCTGCTCAATGAACCTCGCCGCTATGCTAAGCTATGCGACGGATCCCCCATTAAAAAGAACTTTAAATGTATTATGTAACAGTGATATAGCAAAATCTCAGCGTAGCGCTTTAAAGTTACGTAATTATAGGTACGATTAGTGTTATGTAGAGCTTTTACCACAGCGTATTATTTTAATTATGTAGGTAGGTACACCTTAAAACTACAGATATTTTAAAACACATGTCTATTCTGAAAGCCCGTGTATCAGTATCTACAGAAAATTATTTCTTTACATATTATTGGTGACACCATCAAAGGTAGAGCTTTTTTGGATACACATAAAGGCACGTACTACTTGTATGCCTTTGACGCGCCATGACGACATATCAAAGAAGTAATAGCTTCTACTTTAATATTCATCACAGCAAGTCTTTAGATGAAACATGATTCCTAAAGCTGGAGTCATCACAAAAGGCGGTGTGAAACCCTGCCTGGTGAGGTCCAGTAAGTATTACTAAGTATACATCAAATCTGTGGGTTTCTTCTACACAAAATGACATTCAATAAAGTAGTTTTAGGTGTTACACATCATCTAGGAATTGTGCAAGATTTATTATACAGAATTATACCTGGGGTTTAATTTCGGTTTTCTTACGAGCATCATTTCGGATGTCGGCGTGCCCGCGTCTCGCCGCCGCGCCATGTCGCGCAGCAATAACGCCACAATGCGGTACAACTAACGACAGCTCCTGCTAGTGATGCCAAGTGCTCTGATTTTCGAAGGACGTCCCTTTTAAAAGTCGACTGTATCATAATCTATCCCAATGCACTCCTGTCTCAACACCACATTTATGGTGTACAAGTATTGCCGTAACTTGAAGTAAATAATACAAAATCACAAGATTTTAAATAAAATTTCCAGAAAACAAAAGAAGAAGAACGCTTTAAGTAAAATAAATCTTAGGAACAGTATTTTGATAACAGGATACCAACAACAAATTGCATAATATCTGAAGTCTTTTTGAATTATTTTCTTGAATATTTCACAACCGATAATGTTATGAAATTTTAAAAAGGTTCAATAGTTCAAAATTATGAAATGTACCTAATCACGACGAAATGGGGCGGTCATTAGGTACATCCTCAGTTGCACCGTTGCGTGTCATACTAATTAATAAGTATGAGTAGCTCTTGTTAAAATGGATATTCATTCATTGCAACGAACAGAAATATCTTATTTTGGTTTATTAAATGTAGTGTCCCGCTCACGCCCCAACCTTTTGGCAGCACTAGTTGCCTCCAGCGAGACGGGTGCGACTGCGGGCGCGCGCGGTAATAAAACCACGCATTCCACTTGCAAGTCACGGACTAGATTACGGGACGGGACACGGCGACATCCTCCGCTGCGCCCCGCGACGGTCGAGTGAGCGCAGCGTGCTGATGTGGGACACGCCAACTCTCGACCCTTATCACTGTTGATCTTCTTTAAAGTGGGACAATGGTAAAAATGACACACCTCATTATTTGAGGCTTAACTTTTGTACCTGTGATATAATGATACAGAATTTCATTTAATAATTAAACCAGAAGCTATCTAAACTCCCCAGTCTTTAAGAATTTAATTATCATGCCCCTGTGATAATTAAATCCTTCCTGACTTTAAAGGGATTCTCAAACTAAGAATACACAAAGGAAAACCTTGCGACAGTGGTGAATATTATCTTTCTTTCAACATTGTGAAGTACCACAATACAATTAGGATATGGTATCTTTTGAGGATAGAAATTAGAAAATGATTCCTACGTTAGGTTAACATTATTATTAATTTTAATAATAAAGAACCTTTTATGGCATACAAAATGAGCGCTGCCAACCAGTTATACGCGGTAATATGATAATCAAACGTTTAATCTTAATTAACTACACCTGCAACAACTCACATTAACCTCGGGACGTTAGGAACCGAAGTGGTTAACCCTTACGCAGCCTTCCTTACAGCCCTTCGCCCTAAAAGGGCTCCTCGTAACCCCTGACTTGAATAACATTAAATGGGATCTTTCAAAAAGTTTTAAAGCCTCTAAATTTATATAAAAAGAAAGTAATTATCATTCCTGACAAACTGAATGATTGAGTGACTAAGTAGGTACATACAATAGACCATTATTTCGTAGATTTTCCAAAACGAAAGAAATTAATTTAAAATTTTTCTTTGCAAAGACCACATGCATGTGGTTAGAATATCTAAACTATTCTAGTTCGATCTCTTCTATCTGTGGATATTACTACTGTCACTATACATATTATTCTGTAGATCAATTTACTTACTTTAAGCGCTTTGAAAAATCTTCTATAACCGTCTCGCTGGCCAAAGCACATATTTTTCCGAATAAATAAACAAAAAAGGTGTCAAAAGCCACCTAACCGTATCACTAATGAAAACAACAAACGCGAATCCAACTCGGTGATTAAAATGCCACAGCGACCGGGACACGTCCGGTTAACATTTAGCCTTTGTTGTGATTCCGCGCACTGCGCCCAGAATTAGGCGAGGACAAAGAAAAGTCGTATCAATAAGTGGCAGTGGTGCCTGCAAATTGAATTAAATAAAACACACAAGTCCGCTAACGAGCCGGTGTTTACCCAAGTGGACACTAATTGGCTTAGCCAACGGTCGCTGCGGCCACCCGGAGCCACCAAAGCGAAATATTATTTGGACAAGACATTTTTAGAGTCAATGCGCAGATTCTTGGAAACTGCGAGTTAATTTTCTGATGTTGCAGCAGAAACACTATAAAGAATTGAGTAAACGTGTGTTTTAATTAAGCCTATTGAATATTCTATAAAAACATTGTACAGTTCAAGATGACAAGCATTAAAATAATGCATTTTTTCACTTTATTTTGAATATTCACCTACTTAATGAACAAGCATATTATTCATGCAGAATAAAGAAACAATTCTAAAACGTAAAAATCTATTATACACTAGCGGCCGCTCGCGACTTCGTACGCGTGGATCCCGTTTTACCCCCTTCATCTATCTTACGCGGTTTAGATTTTTTCATACAAATGTTTTTTCCCGCTAACTCCCGTTCCCGTTGGAATTTCGCAATATCCTGTTGTAACTAAGCTTTAAGTTTACTAAGGGACCTGCATGCCAAATTTCAAGTGTCTAACTTAAGCGGTTTAGATTTTTCATACAAAAGGATTTTCCCGGTAATTCCTGTTCCTGTGGGAATTTCGGGAATTTCTTTCTTAGTGCACCTCTACGGTACCTAAGCTACGTCCCTTATAAATTTCAAGTGCCTACGTTTAGCCGTTTAGGCTGTGCGTGGGTATGTCAGTGAGTCAGTAATACAAAAGGAATTTCCCGCTAATTCCAGTTCCCGTGGGAATTTTGCAATATCCTGTTGTAACTAAGCTTTAAGTTTACTAAGGTACCTGCATGCCAAATTTTAAGCGTCTAACTTACGCGGTTTAGATTTTTTCATACAAATGTTTTTTCCCGCTTACTCCCGTTCCCGTGAGAATTTTGCAATATCCTGTTGTAACTAAGCTTTAAATTTACTAAGGTACCTGCATGCCAAATTTCAAGCGTCTATCTTACGTGGCTTAGATTTTTTCATACAAATGTTTTTTCTCGCTAATTCCCGTTCCCGTAGGAATTTTGCAATATCCTGTTATAACTAAGCTTTAAGTTTACTAAGGTACCTGCTTGCCAAATTTCAAGCGTCTAACTTAAGCGGTTTAGATTTTTCATACAAAAGTATTTTCCCGCTAATGCCCGTTCCCGTGGGAATTCCTAAGTATCCTATAACCTGCCCATGAGTATGAAGAATAATTGTACCAAGTTTCGTTAAAATCCGTCGAGTAGTTTTTGTTTCTATAAGGAACATACAGACAGACAGACAAAAATTTTACTGATTGCATTTTTGGCATCAGTATCGATCACTAATCACCCCCTGATAGTTATTTTGAAAATATATTTCATGTACAGAATTGACCTCTCTACAGATTTATTATAAGTATAGATTTTGAGATTTTATTCCACTGAAATTAGCTGTCTAGTACATTTCTCAAGATGAAGTTTTTGAATAATGTTTTTTGAACCTCAACCGAAATGTGTCACGAAAACAAGAGCACATCCAATCACGGAATATTCATAGATGGTTTGTGGAACAACATTTGGACTGGTTGACTCCTGAATGAAGATGCAATCACTGTAACTAGACGCATGCCTCGAGTAAACAGCCTCTTGACCTTGCATACTAATAAAACCGGCACTAAGAAATAGTTAAACTAATTTGCTGAAACAACTGTTTTCTTGAGCACTGGCAACCAAATTACTAACTGGATTGTGCCTGAAGGAAAGTTTTAACTTTAATTCTAAAAATCTATGCTGCTCGTGAAGTTGTGGATGTTTTAAGAGTTTCTTATATTCTTTGGAAATTGTGGTTTACAAAATCCAAGTCATTTGTCATTGTTCATTAGCATAAAGAAACAGAAGAAAATTATCTTTTAAAGAAGAACATAGAACATACATACGAGTATAATACCAGTTGAAAGTTAACTCCAAAAATGTCAAAGATCAAACGCATATTCAAATAGCTTCATAATTTAAATTAAAATGCTGTTTCAAAATGATATTTCGGAGATGATAGCCGAACGGAATTGGTATCGCGGGATGCGGCGGGCGGCGTGCGCGGCGTCGGGCTTGTATCTTGCCGCATTAGCATATAAATTGTGTCTTCCGGTCAGAAAGCTGCCCAAGATGACGCACGTCCGTGTCCCGCCTAACCTAACTACATATTTATGCATTCACACTCCACCCATCAAACGTGTTCCATGTTAATAGAGCATATTCGGCCCGCATTATAGGGAGTAATGAATAATAAATCTGCTTTATGTTTACCTATTGATGGACGTCTTATTATGTATGAATGTCATACATTATTATAAATAAAGATCGTGTCATTGTGGTACTGAGATGTCAATGAACCTTTATAACTTAGAAACCAAGATATAAATAAGTATTATAGATAGCAATTATTGTCCCTTCGCCCCTCAAATAGCCGAATACCTTTGCCATTTAAACGAACCCTCCTTGTCTCAATCAAGATCTTTAGGGGAATTAAAGTAATAAAAGCAACAATATTTTATATCATCCGTGATAAATCAGTTGATGGTTACTAAGCAAAATTAACGGTTGTATTTGTTTTCATCACCGCCGTTTCCCAAACGATAGGGGGCAATAAAACGATGAAAAGAAGCTAATTTTTCAGCAAATCATCCCGGGACCCATAAAGTCATCAATATTCATTTTGCGGCGCGCCTCGGAAACAAACACCTTTCCGTAGGAACATAACGCGCTTCCTTTGACGTAGTGATGTTGGCTCGTTCTTACAATCAAGATAAGGTTTCGGTGTGGAAATCATCGAGATCTAAATCGATTATCAACTCCGAGCTTAATAACTTCCAGAAAATGTGTTAGTTCTGTTCTAAGATTTAAAATCTTATCATATTATTTTTTGAAAGTTTGTGTTCTGATCTCGACTACAAATCATTATGGCAGGCAAATTCAAAGCACGGGTAGGCTAGGTAGAGAACAAATAGAGAGGCATGTTGCTCAACAGCTACGTGGAAAATCATGAAGACAATATCGATTTCGAATACGGGTTACTGAAGCATAAATATTTCTATAGCCATTATATTCGAGCTTTAGATGAAACTTGATAAAGATGTCTTAGATTACTTTAGCCATACGGCAATAGGACATGGCTACATTATAATACCAATTGATATTAACTACTTTTGTACAAAAAATGTCATGTGTTACCGATTGTATTTTATGTAGGGTTCAATATTATTGCCATATTTGAATCGAATCAAGGCGCGCTCATCACATCGCTACCGTGAGCCTTTGAGGCAACTATGACGGGAGAGGCCGCGGCGGGCTAACTCAATTTATTTGGATAATTGGTTTGTTTCACTAACGTCCCCAATAAATTGTTTCACATTACTGAATACACGACGGTTCTTTGATAGCAACATAATAATTTGTGTCAAATCAATCTTATTTACATACAATTTGACTATAATAGAATAGATTTGTGCTATTACTATAATTATTGCAGTGATTTGATTTAGAGATCAAAACTTAGTGAAAACTAATCAAATATTTTGTGTAAACATAATATGCAAAATTTTTCAAATTGTGAACATTAAATGGATAGTAATTTAATTTAACAATTATTAATTTAAATAATTGACTTAATGTAGTTTCATTAAATTAGCCTGCCATGCAATTTGGAGTTACCAAAGTATGTTTGTCGAACGTGTTCGTAGTAATTACAGCGCATTTTCGCGGTCACACCCGTAGCCAGCCCGTAGCGCCGTAGCCACGTACTTTCGTAGCACGTCGCATCGTCTCGTAGCTGTTGTCTACGGTAACATGCGAGTACGAGTACAAAATGTCCGAACGTTATAACGTTTTTCTGAACCTAGTATTTTAAATGAGATTTATTTAATTTAATTTAATGAATATGTTAAGATCAGCATATTTTTATAATATTTAGAAGACAATGTTTGTCAAAATCTGATTCTCTTTACATTATCCTAAAATTTCGAACTGCAATTCCAGTCTTAGATTTGAAAGTGCGGCGCTAACCAGCGTCTAGGAAGGCAACCCACGTGCCGTTGCGGCCGCGCAACCAAGCGTCATTACACGCCGTAAATTGCCGTATCCGACGGCGCCCACGGACTGTTCAACCTTCCCAGTATTCATAAGGTACCCTTACGTAAGACAATGTGAAGATGATTTGGACATAAAGTTATTCTCTAATCGTTCGGGTTCGACTGGGGCATCATCACAAATTATCTTCGCATTTCGAAGCAACCGCCTTTAAAGCACGGCACTAACTGGGCAGGCACCGCACGTGCCGTTGCGGCCGCGCGACCAGCGCAGAGCTATTACGCGCCGACAAATTGCCGTATTCGACTTGCTCAGTCTTGCCAGTATTAAGTTTTAGATACATAAAATACTTATTTCAAGTACTTTCATGGATAAAATTGTCCGTAGTACACTCCCTTAAAGTTTGAACTTCTCTGAGCACATACTCTAGATTTTCGCCGAAACCACGAAATTACGGAACCTTGTAAAAATAAACTCACTTAACCTTGCCGGTGGCTATTCCTTGTTACGAGTCCTATAATAGAATCATATTTCTAGAAAACTTATCCAATTAATATTAAAAAAATGTGTTCAAATGAAATTTTAACTTACCAATTTATCGTATCAATTTAAAAAATAAAGATAAAAAAATAGAAGACCATAATGTGGTTTCTTAATTTCGCGTAATGACCTGCGGGTGCGTGCCCGCCGAGGCCCGCGCCGGCCGCTGGTGTCCCGGGCGCAACCTCAGAGCAAACCACTGATGTTTATTTTGCCGCAATGAATTTCCTAGCAATATTTTCTTCGTTTTTTTTAATTTTGAATACATTTGAGTACAATTCTCCGTGGCGGTTGCGCGCCCCCGGCAATCTCCAAATTGCCTCTTTATGTGCAGATGTTCCGACCCTCGGTTTTTCCGTCTTTTGAATGTCGTTTTGCTGTTAAATAACGTGCTCTTTTATTGTAACGGGAGTTTTTAAGTTCACTTTCCACATCAGCAGCCGTTATCGTCATTGTCGCGGCACATCTAATCAACATTGATGTCGTTCTCAAATAAGTCTATTTGATTTATTAACCAATTTGATACTAAAATTAGAATAGCGAGGATTGAATGTGTAATTCATCAATGCTTTTGCTAATTACATTATTTTTAAGCAAACCACCTAACAACAGTTCTTTGTCACTCTTTGTCAAATTATGATTCTTTCAATATGAGAAAAGAATTTGAAATATTTTATTGATTTGAGTGGTAAAATCGTTACCTGTGAGTTACCTTCTTCTACTTATTTACAGAACCTACTTACTGTTGCGTTTCTTCTACTATTTATGTTTGCCTTTAGCTATTGTGTTTCTATTAAGACTAAGAAATAAATGTTTCAGTTCTATTATTATAATGTTTCATAATTCATCTGACTTCGAGCAAGCAATTAGGGTAGGTATTCCAAACAAAGTTTACAAAGACGAGAAATCTGCTTTGGAGAATAATATTTTCTTTGAAAATTTAATATTAAGTAAGTAAGAGAATCTCCGCATTATGAATTTCTTAAAAGTACCTAAAGCATCTTGTTCTTTAAGTCGTAAAATAACATTCAAGTGGAGACGTAGCCGCAATCTCGATTTTTCAAATTGCTCCTTGCAATGGGAGTTCCTTTGAATTTAATTCTAACTAAAGATCACAATTACGCGTTTTACAAGATTCGAACTCATTTATTTTCCTCGAACAAATTATTTCTCGTGAAGCAAATTAATTCCTTAGCATTATACTTCTTTCAAGATCTGAATAAATTCGAGCGAGATTTCATAAAAAATAGACGGGCTGAAGGCCTCCGGCTAACGCCAAATTACGTCTTTATTTACAAGTACCTAAACATTTTCTTCTCACTGGGGAGTTGGATAAAATCTTGTGTATCTAATTTTGTGGCTTGATTCCCACAAAGTATTTAATAAACATTTTCATGACTTTTACAGCAATAACTCTTGTCGCTTACAAAATGCCTCATCATGTTAAATATTCTTGGTACAGTTTCTAAAAAAATACATTTTAATAATTTTATAGTCATTAAACTAATGTATAAAAATTATACTGGGACAGGGAAGATATATTAAATCAAAGATTTAAAGATGCTTCTGAAAACGTTTATTGTATACCTACTTACTTAGTCACCATCAACTTGCTAGCTTCATTTGATGGAGTGGAATCATCTTAGAATAAGAAGTAGAACTGAAAAAGAAATAATTTGTTGATAATCCAGTAAGCTTTCTATTCTAGGTCATCCTAGCTACTTATTGATAATACTTTTACTGTTGTATAAGGAATTTTGACTTACATCTGGATCCTTATCGTACGAGCATTTGTGAACATCAAAGGCTCTTTGACACTTATCCTTGTCAGGGGAATCTAAAAAGTACAAAAATAATCGGTTTAATTAATAATCGGTTTAAAAATAATTAGTCGGCCGTTTGGTGTAGTGGTTCGAAACGGACTACTATTCCGGAGGTTGCGGGTTCGATTCCCGCACAGTACAAACATTTGTGTGCATGAACATATTTGTTTGTATTGGACTGGGTGTTTTCTATGTATAATATGTATGTATTTACAAAAAAAAAAAAAAGTATTTAAGTATATTTATATCCGTTGTCTAGTACCCATAGTACAAGCTTTGCTTAGTTTGGGACTAGAAGCGCAGTGTAAAATGTCCAAGGATATTTATTTATTTATTTATTTATAATAAAGCTTAAGCTAATGTGATTCTGTACAGTGAAAAAATAAATAGTACCAGGATTCTTTTAAAGGCAGGTACTTAGTAGGTAACTAAAATAAGTAAAAAAATAAATATACATATTTTGAAACCTGAAACCACTAAGCGGAGTTTAAGGTTTTTCAGCACACAACATAAAAAAAATCTTGTATGTGAGTACATACAAGTTTTTAATTTAGGTTGTAGGTAATCCACTGTGAAAAACTATTTTCAGGCGGAGCACGAAGTTGAGAGCATACTCGTAGTTACATCACCTACTTAGTATGCAGATATCTATACTTGCCGAGATGTTTGCACGAAAATATCATGTTCTTGGCCCTCTCCGTGTACTGCTCTGGGATTATACTGACGACCATGTCATAATCAACCGAACCATCGTCCTCCACCTGTACACAAACATATCATAAACGTTAGATACATCTTATTATTAATTTCTTAAGTAAAACAAGCTACTAACTAATCTACGTTCAAACAAGAATCCACCTGAAAATGAATACCAACGCAAACACAAAAAGCAAACGGGATATTATCCGTTTAACCGTAGCATACCTTTGAAAGCGGAGCAAACGAATTGAATTAAAAATAAATTAAACTCATGTTTGTATCTAATTTCGCGGAGCCGGGACGGTGAAGAGAGAAATAAACAAAAGACAGAAAACTCACGAGGTTCGCTTCCTCCATCAGGCAAAACATATAGCACTTCAATTTCTTGTCTTCCTTAAATATGCCTTTTTCGCAATTCTGTATATCCTCTGGGGGCAAGAATAAAGGGTTTTAATGTGTGTACACTTAAAAGTGGATACTTAAGATACTACTTAACACATTACTTTTGTACTAGAGTTCAAGGCATTTTAAGTAGGTACCTACTTATTAAATTGTATTATTTTATTTGGGCTGAAACGGGACCTAGTCACTTGAAGTATTATAGGTCTTTACATTGTTTATTTTCTAATTTAGATTCCCAGTTCTAAGTAACATTTTTTAGTCATGCCATTATGCTGCATATACCTACTAGCTATACGAGTTCAGTTTTGTTTGTATGATATGTGGATCTAATTATTTAAGAGTCAAGCTTTCAAAACAAATAAATGCCATCTTGAAGGCTCAGCCTATTTAGGCCCTCGGTGGTAAGACAAATCCGCGATTGTTTTACGTCACAAGCATCCCCGAGCCGCACAAAGGAAAAATATAAACTCACCCTCGGCGACCCCGGTCTTACCGACGCACTCGTTATGAACATGTTGTATTATTTCTTTGATTTCGTCACTGAGTTCCTGAAATAAGATTTAGGTATATTACAGTTACAAAACACGCCACAACAAATCTCGTCTGCGAACCCTATAAGGAAAACCATTCAAATTATTTCGTTTCACAAAAAGGTACAAGGCGTCGACACGTGAAAGCGCTCTTGTTGTTCCATCACAACATAAGATAAGCCACTTTCATAATTTACTACCTAGCTGTGAATACGTGGAAAAAAATTCGTAACAATATCATAAATCCTTTGGTTATGGTTGTATTAAGATAAACATAGTTTTTTGTTTAACATTATGCTCTGAAATCCATTTAACTAAAAATGCAGAAACGATAAAAATTGAAAGTTTATATCGTAGAAATGTATTATGGAAAAAGCTTTGCTGCCATATTTGTCCCATATTGTGGACAAGTTGTCCTTCGCGGTAGTTTATGATTGTGTCAGTAGACCGCCTACCGGCTCACAGTAGTTTGATATTAAAAATAGGTGGACATACGATCGAAAGTCATAATTTCACCGAAACAAAAATTGTTTTGGATTGCATTTTGAATGCTGATCAACATTTGTCATTATACATTTTTCGATAAAACGAGCCTTTCATGCTTAAAAAAAATATGACAAGAAAATTTGTATGGAGAAAAATCTTTTTTATTTTTTTTCTGGCTACTGTTGCAAACTGTAGCGGTCAAACCTTATGTAGTCGTAAGTACCTATGGTGCCTAACATTACTACTTAAATACTTTTTGCGGGCACGCGCGGCCAAGCGAGTAATGGACATGCAAAATTTGAAATATTTTTATTTATTCATTATTGATTTTAATGCACTTACAGCAATTATTAATAGATAAATATACTTAGTCTAACTTACTACAGCCCCCTATTACCTCATTTCACGCTAAAACCTTTCAAACTAGAACCTAAGTTTGTAGGTACTAGGTAGTCTAAGTTGTTTTTATTGTCATTATAATATTCACTACTGGTCTACTGGTTATCGTGTAAGATAGATTAGGTCGATATCAACCCTTTACCTAGGTATATACCTACTTTTTGGCACTTATAATACCGACATACATGATTAAAAAAAGTCTTCCAGCAAGAACCCTTGACTTCAATGGTTATGAAAGATTTTTTAACTTTCTAGAGTAGTCCTGAATAGAACCTTAAATCATTTTGACTGTCATAATCGATTACAGTAGCTAGTGGGATAGTTTCAATTTTGATAGAACTGTAATTTCCAGTTCTTCTGTTGAATAGTCTTATACTTTCGCAAAAATATTCTTTTTTTTGGCTCCTTTATAGAGGTGTAAGTTTCTTTCCCTTCGTCTAAAAAGATAACGTACATAACACCTTTATAAGTAGCCTCAAACATAAAGCATACCTTTACCCAATCATCGAACTGAGAAAAATCTGAAATTCGACATTTATCACCTTCTTCCATTCATGTCTTCAAATATTATCTTCGTTCGAAAAACAATCAAAAAAAGATATTTTAGCCTATTTACTTATCTTGATCAGTGTCCAAAATAATCAAAGTCACTCACATACTTACTTTTTCCGAAAGAATCCAATAGGCAGGTTTGCAGTAGGTAGGTACACCAAAATGTTAACACATTATCTGCACCATGTATCAGCAGTTTTTGTGTACGTTAGCTGGCATATAAAACTATAGGTAGAGGCGTACATAATGGATCTGCAATAATGTGTGTATTGTAATGTGTGCAACACGGCTCAGAAACGTGGCCTCTCAATATAGGCCTTATACAATTTAAGCTCAAAATTGCACAACGTGCTATGGAGAGGGCTATGCTCGGTGTTTCTTTACAAGATCGAATCAGAAATGAGGAGGAGATCCGTAAACGAACCAAAGTCGTTGACATAGCCCAACGGACTAGCAAGCTAAAGTGACAATGGGCAGGGCACATAGTACGCAGAACTAATGGCCGATGGGGCAGCAAGGTTCTGGAATGGAAGCCACGTACCGGAAAGCGCAGCGTAGGACGTTCACCTACAAGGTGGACCGACGACCTCATAAAGGTAGCAGGAAGGCGCTGGATGCAGGGCACCACCAAGCGGCCATTGTGGAAATCATTGGGGGAGGCCTATGTTCAGCAGTGGACGTTCTATAGTTGAAATGATGATGGATGATGAATAATGAATAATGTGTAGAAGAGGGTTACGGATATTTCCATTTATGATGGAATTATTTGACTAACTGAATGGAGAGCCATAAAAATGTATTGTTTACTATATGGGTTGCAACCCTTACTGAACCCACTACCTACTGTAATCGATTATGACAGTCAAAATGATTTAAGGATCTATTCAGGACTACTTTAGAAAGTTAAAAAATCTTTCATAACCATTGAAGTCAAGGGTTCTTGCTGGAAGACTTTTTTTAATCATGTATGTCGGTATTATAAGTGCCAAGAAGTAGGTATATACCTGGGTAAAGGGTTGATATCGACGTAATCTATCTTACACGATAACCAGTAGACCAGTAGTGAATATTATAATGACAATAAAAACAACTTAGACTACCTAGTACCTACAAACTTAGGTTCTAGTTTGAAAGGTTTTAGCGTGAAATGAGGTAATAGGGGGCTGTAGTAAGTTAGACTAAGTATATTTATCTATTAATAATTGCTTTAAGTGCATTAAAATCAATAATGAATAAATAAAAATATTTCAAATTTTGCATGTCCATTACTCGCTTGGCCGCGCGTGCCCGCAAAAAGTATTTATGTAGTAATGTTAGGCACTATAGGTACTTACGACTACATAAGGTTTGACCGCTACAGTTTGCAACAGTAGCCAGAAAAAAAATAAAAAAGATTTTTCTCCATACAAATTTTCTTGTCATATTTTTTTTAAGCATGAAAGGCTCGTTTTATCGAAAAATGCATAATGACAAATGTTGATCAGCATTCAAAATGCTATCCAAAACAATTTTTGTTTCGGTGAAATTATGACTTTCGATCGTATGTCCACCTTTTTTTAAAATCAAACTACTGTGCGGCTGGCAAGCTGATGGATGAGTGCCGGCGGGAGACAGCGACACTATTGCTCAATGTCTTTGCCTGCATACCTAATGCACTTGCCGCGCACGGGGCTCCAATGACACACGACGCCACGCGTGTCGGCTTGGTCGGCGATATTGATTGTGTCAAATGATTTCAGCAACGTCTGTATAGTTCATCAATTTTGGCGCTGATCGGATAACTTCTTCTGGGATTGACATAGCTTCGGATTGATAACTCATTTTACTCGTAAATTGTATCCCTCCCTAATAAGCACCTTTATGAAGACTTTAGAAAATATGAAATTTCAGTATCTAATACTGGCAATAAGTTGAAGTACTTGAACTCAACTTGCCTAACTACTTCTTAATATAATATGTAGAGCCTCATTGTAAAACTAAATAATACTTAAGTATGATATTATTATTGTTTATTTTGTTTTATGGTATTTGACAAACGCTTCCGTGGTCTAGTGCTATATAGTCTTAGATTAATAAAACCTAGATGGATAGTCTTCATACAAACGCTTCGTCAAGAGTGAGGCAAAAATCTTATGTCATTAGTGTCAATTTTGTTGGGGAGTGTAGACAGTGAAGGCGATTTTCCCGAAAGTAGGGAAATTTTTAATACGTTTTTAATTATTTTATAACTAACAAAAACAAAACGCATCATGTACTTACTTATTTATTGAATTCAAAGTACCTACATAATTACAATAAGATAAATCGACTGAAAAGTCTCGATTTCATAAAAAAGGAAGTGTATTTGTACGGCGAACAATTGGGAAATAAATTTTCTTGTTACTGGTATCATTCCCGTATTTAATTTTTGAAAGCCAAATTCAAGCAAAATACGCGTCGAATCGTAGTACTTACTTATGAAATGTAACACTGGTCACTTTCTTTAGTTTTTCTGATGTATTTAGACACCCTTTCACAGCACAAACCGTCTTAATTAATTAAAAGTCGTCGGACGTGTTTACCAATTTTTCACTTTGACAGTTCATGTGACGTTTACGAGTAAGCCATTCTGGCTTACTAAAATCTGCCTCACCTTTCGTGCACTGACTATCTATCTAGGTTTTATTAATCTAAGTATATAGTTAGATAATTGCCCCTCTAGATACGATGATCGGAGGAAGAAAATGAAGGCAGTTGAATTAAAAGAGTGAGTAGAAAAAATTGAAAACTCTCCATGTGTACCTACCTACCAACTGACTGCCCGAAAATAACAAGCAACAATTCTGAGCAGATCTGACAACTAACATGCGGTCTCCGTTAATAAGTACTTACCACCTACACGAGAGATAATATTAAGATATTTTACTGAGACGTATAAATATACGAATTGTAACGATAAATATTGGTACAAATAAAATACTAGAGAAAACTTGCCCAAAATATTAAATAGGTACGTACCTACTTTATTAAACAAACAGTCTGTTGCCTAAGCCTCAACATTAACGTGGCTAGTAACCTAGCTTAGAAAGGTAAAAACGACAGTGGAGACAAACCCACGCAAGTTAAATGAATATTTAACGTTATGATACAAGTTGATGCGCATTGGGTAGGTCCCGGTGGAATCACGACTTAATATTTTCTTTGAGAATGTTATCTCATTTTTAATATTGGAACGACTTATTTCCCCTACGGTGTTCACAAAGGCAACGCATGTAGATCAACAGAGGAGAGCACACTGGCAACTGAATAGTAATAAGAGACCTGCCTACTCTTGAATAGTTAAAGCTCTACATTTATATTCACAAAAAGATATCGGTGCTTTGTTTTGTATTTGGTGATGTTCACTTGTTTTAATATCAGGAACCAATGATGCATTAAACAGATATTATTAAACCTCCTTAATAATAAAATTGGCATCATTCTGTAAGTTATAGCAAAAGAGAAATGCATATATACTATAGCAACTGTGTGATTACGTGAGTACACTTTACGGCTGTCGTTAATCGCTGATAATAAAGTAAAATAGTCTAGATTAAATGCAAATGTTTATTATTTTATGGCATTTTTATAGTAAAATAAATAAGTAGAGCACTTGTGGCTGTAACTTATCTACCGTGACGTATTTCATAAAAAAATAATATAATTTCAGAAAAAAATGGGACTGAGTTATGAAGTTATTTTTAGAAAAATAAGGATCTTACTTCCGTACCTATAGGTGTAACAGGTAAGAATGTTTGTATAATTGTTTGTAGATACACACCACGAACTATAAATGGCACGCATGGGATATAATTTTATAAGTTCTGACTTACCAGCGTTTCTTTAGTGTTTCCAAGTATAGCAAATGCAAATATTATTGCCAATATGGTCCAGATCATGGCGGTGGGCCATCCACACGCCAGTAGCCCCCATGACTGCTCGCTTAGCTTTATATAAAAGAAGGAATCTTCATGGCCTTCAATTAAAATGGCATCGTCAGTGTTAATTATGAACAAGTTGTAATTAACACATTATCGCAGCATATCACGGGCAATAATTACGAGGCGGATACCTCAGTCATTGATTAACTAAGTAGTTGCGCAGACAATGTAACATTTATGACGGATTTAATATCGTGACCGCTTCGCTACGTTTATAAATTAGACGGAAAACTGTAGATATAGACTTAATCGACTCGAAACCGACCAAAAATTGTCTACGTCACCCATAAGTACCTGTAATGGCTTCTAACTCTATAATAACTACCAATCAGGTTTTGCAGGGCCTGAATCAAGTCAGAAGTATTGGATAATGGTGTCAATTGCCTTGTGAATACCTAGAACGGGCAACGTTTTTGAGGTCATCAGCTTCTCGAGACTGAACTTTGTCTTGAAACCATAAATTGATCATTCAGCTTGTAGCAAAGATGGTCTGTGCACCATACAGCTCTACATTAATCAAGACAACGGAGAATGTTGTCAGTCGACGTTGACTAGTCTGCACCTAGGAATATCTAGCCCATGTTGAGGCACAATCTATTCTCAGATAATATTCCCGGACGTTATGGTTTCGTCACTTACATCACAGTGTATTTTACCTCAACCTATGTTGTTTTACAAAGAATGGAAGTCTATTATGGAACGACGTATATACAAGCTCCCTGTAAATCTGAAAATTATTTTAAGTTTAAATGTTGCAAATAGCTAACGGTTTGCTACACGAATAGTTTCACACATATTTTCACTTTTTCATAGTAATTTTTCTTTCAATAACTCTTAAATTTTCTTTTTTACAAATCATATTATTTGTAAATGTACCACATAATACCTAAGTTATTCCTTCTTTCATAATGCAATTAGAGATGTAAAAGTTACCATGTCAAAAACATTTTTCACTGTCTTCAGCTACTTACGCGTTTCTGCTGCGCTCGGGGCTCGTTTACATCAAAGTACGCTGCGACAGTTTCCCCGAGTCATTTCCCAACCAGTTTTGAACAATCATTCATTGTTTTCCCGCCCAACAATGGAAGGAGCTTACGTGTTTTTTGTGCGCCCCGCTCTTTTGTGCTCTACACAATAATTATAAAATTAATGTCATAATTTGCGGCGCGGGACTGAAGGCAGTGCAATAAGCCGACGTTATCAATCCTAATGATTATTATTAATGGCCTGAAGAGAGCCACAAAATCACTTTGACCGTTGAAACGTGTTTAGATGTTTTGCGTATCTACAACCTAATAGGTTGGCTGCGATTGCGGTCAAATACCTGCCTTGTCTACCAGGCCTCCTACTAGGTGGAACGACGATCTGGTGAAGGTCGTGGGAAGAGCCTGGATGCGGGCAGCGCAGGACCGTTCATTGTGGAAAACCTTGGAGGAGGCCTCTGTCCAGCAGTGGACGTCATTTGGCTGAAACGAACGAACGAACCTGCCTTGTCATGCATAAAAAAAACTGTCATCGTTTGTTATTATCAACGACACTGATAATCTAGGAACATAACTAAGTAGATACTTTATTATGTATCACCACCAACTCTTTTGTGGGCCATTCTTAAATTTGTGCCAAATTTTTTAAAAAAATTAAAGATTTTTTTTTAACTTTTTGCGATGTGTATCGAAAGTATAAACCAAAAGCATACTTTTGATGTATATGGACAACCTTAAAGCCCTCGGAAAGGAAACAAAATAGCCTACGTAAACACGGCTGTGACACTCCATGACACGGATGTGACAGTTTTACATTTTTACTGTAAATAATAATATTTATGTTGTTAAATTTATATCATAATAGTTCAAATTGATTAACAATAAAATACACTAAATTCGTTTCATCAACAAAGGTGTTATTTGGTAATATGTACTTTTTTCTGAACATCCAAAAATTTAATTAAAATTGAGATCGAAAATACCGTCAGGTAGTTAATATATCTACTAGATAATAAAAAAATAGACTTTTTATTATTAGCACTATCTGATCATGCTTCCGATATGCTACCTACATGGTTTCGATATGATAATATGCTTAACAAATTAGTAAATCTTAAACACAGTAGGTACCTAATTGAGTATCAAATGAGATTTCTGTAGGATTCACATAACAGTTGGTTTTGACAACTTATACATGTTTCATAGTCACCGTACCACTAAAAATATGGTTAATAGCAATTCCTTTTAAAACAACTCCGACCACCTCTGCAGGGCCTTTACCGGGAGCTGTCTCAGTAAAATTTGATATTACTGCAGAAATGAGAAAGTGCAATAAAATTTCCTTCGTGGCATCTAGAAAATCATACTAGCGAAAAATAAGTACACTTACTAAAAGGCTACTCCTAAAAATTGCACAATACACAAAATAATTTAGCAGAACAACAAAAACTATTAAAATAATAAAAATAGAATGTCACAACCACGCGTTGTAATGTCACGACCATGTACTTAAATAGTTTGCGGTAGTGACACATTTTTAATACCATGGCCGTGACAATTTGGAACGTGTCCGATATATCCAAAAAACTATCTGTGAATTAGCAGATCTTGTGCAATTATCTGAAACTATACTGCATGAGGTACATAATTATGTTTTATACAATAGCGTGACATTGATACCTACCTTTAAAAATCGTACACGGGATGGACGTGTTATGGTTGTCCCTTTTTTCAAATAAATAGGAAATATTTTTTTGCGGCTCACTCACTACGTTCAGCCATTTGCAAATCTAATAAGATGACAATGTTACTGTTCTAGAAAAACTTAGCAAGGGATGTCAAATATCAAAGATAGTTTTTTTACCGAGTTACGCATATTTAAAGTGGCGCACGTGGTTGTGACACAAAAACTGCTCACACAATGTTTGGTGTTCAAAATCAAAAATGGTAATTATTATTGGTATAAATTTTTAACAATCTTATATAACATGTATTAATCTTGCATAATTACTGTAATATTTATCAAAATAACATAACATCTCTTCAGAAAAAAATATTGTATGTCCAAATCCGGGAATCTCACACTACACGGTCCGTGACATTTTGGACTTGTAATTTTTTTAAATATTCTTCTAATAGTTTTATGATAAAAATGATATTGGGCCTAGTTAATAGAGGTATTTTACTAAGTAAATTAATATACAGTGCACTGATTTTCTTTAAAAACATATGCTATTCTTACATCTCACACAAAAATGCGTAAGAATAAGAATGGCCCTTGTATAAAATATTTAATCTAGTCTCTAAATGTTTGTTAAAAGTCGACGTGATAGGTATTCTGGTCACATATTTTGTTAGATGAGCAAACTGCATCTAAAATTTACCATTCTATCTTATCTTATTCAAAACTAGCGGCCGCCCGCGACTTCGTACGCGTGGATCCTTTTTTACCCCCTTCATCTATCTTACGCGGTTTAGATTTTTTCATACAAATGTTTTTACCCGCTAACTCCCGTTCCCGTGGGAATTTGCAATATCCTGTTGTAACTAAGCTTTAAGTTTACTAAGGTACCTGCATGCCAAATTTCAAGCGTCTAACTTAAGCGGTTTAGATTTTTCATACAAAAGGATTTTCCCGATAATTCCCGTTCCCGTGGGAATTTCGAGAATTCCTTGTTGTAACTAAGCTTTAAGTTTATTAAGGTACCTACATGCCAAATTTCAAGCGTCTAGCGGTTTAGATTTTTCATACAAAAGGATTTTCCCTCTAATTCGTGTTCCCGTGGGAATTCCTAAGTATACTATAACCTGCCCAGGAGTATGAAGAATAATTGTACCAAGTTTCGTTAAAATCCGTCGAGTAGTTTTTGTTTCTACAGAACAGAGGAACATACAGACGGACAGACAGACAGACAGACAAAAATTTTACTGATTGCATTTTTGGCATCAGTATCGATCACTAATCACCCCCTGATAGTTATTTTGAAAATATATTTCATGTACAGAATTGATCTCTCTACAGATTTATTATAAGTATAGACAAAGCTCTGGAAACTCGGATTGTTTGTTTTAAAATATTCGATTATCTTGCACGCATACCTATGCCGTGTTCAATCGACATGAAAAATCCATTAGAGTTGCTTGCGCGGGCTAGCAGGGTCGGAGCAGCCGGCCGCGCGGCAGTGACCGTGCTAAGAGGATTTGTTGCTTCTGTTGGCTGCATTCGTAGCAGACTAGCAGATAATACGCAAAACTAGATGAATCTATTATGGGAAGCCTAAAGCCATTACTTAAATATTTCTTTTATTTAGTTAGCTGTTAAATAAAGGAAGACATTGATTAAAGATAAGACAGTTACTTATCACCAATGTTGATCTAAACTAGATCCTTAAAAGTGAACGCAAGAAATACAAATTGAAAGTCAAACGGCCCGATTCAGGCGGTTCTGTAGCTAAAAGCGATCTCTTACAGACACTTCAGGGACACTCATATTAGGTACATGATAATATTATAACGAATAAGTAAACATCTCAGAGCGCAAATTTTTAACGAATCTGAAAAATATTAAGCTTAGTAATTAAAATGTCCAGTAGGTACCTACATCATGAAATTGAAAAGAAATTATTATTTGAAGATAGTGCGCGGTATTCGTAGAGTGGCGAGAGCGGAGAACAGCCGGGCAGAGAGACGTCATTACCGCAATCAAAGCAGCCGAAGCCGCACGCTCGTAACGAGTGCTCTCGATAAAAATTAAAAACACGTGCGAGCCAGCCTGAGGAAAGTTTTAATGAGAGTACACGGCCCGCTCACCACCGGCAGCTACGCTATATGGGCAAAGCGATTTAAAACATACAACATATTATGTGCTAATTTACTTAAAGTATTTCGACGCCATTATTCTAACTAGGTACTTAAGTCTAACCTATTAATTTATGTAAACTGTTTGGAGATTTAGAAGAGCTTTCAGTCTGGTATGTAATGATGCTGAGCATATGCGTCTCTTAGTAACCAGCACCCATAATTTAGGTAAGATACAAATCGTTACGGGATGACAATTTTCCTGTGGCTTACTTATGTTTATGTGTAATTTACAACAATCAAAAGCAACGTTATAGTAGTAAGTGGTCTACCTGGCTGCCTGCATAAAATGATTTAACTTAAGCTTAGTTATCAAAGATACAAAATTACACGCTGATCTGAAATGATATTTTACCTTTTACCTACCTATTAACTTAAGGAATGCTGATAGAAAATGCTGCATAGTGAGACACATTATCATCCAATTGTTAGAGCAATAAGTAAGTAGGTAGGTAGATTAAGATTTTCATAATTGATTTGTCTCATATTTGGGGAATGTACTGTATCATGAGTCTCATTTTAAAAGAATGCCAACGACTTAAATGTCACCTTGTAGATTAACCATAAAGTTAATATTCCTCCTTCCGAAGAAATATTAACTTTATGAGACTAACCCATAAATAACTTACTACCACCACTACCACGTCGATATTAACGAAGGAGGTTACAGCTAAAGCCTTGTATTGAAAACTTGAATAAAATCTTCATAGAATCGCCATATCCAGGGAGTGGATTACAAGGTTTGAAGCTTCAACGGGGCTGAATGATGCTCCAGCTAGGTGAAAACACTTTTTACTGGGCATCCTTAGATAGGAAAGGCACGGCATAATACCTACCTGCTAAAAACCAGTACATAAGTTTTAGATTTTCGATCTCAGTCCTTTCCTGAAACTCCGACAGCCCTAGAGCGACTTTCCTGAACAATAAAAAATATACGCAGGGCACGAATAAATCCTTTTGGCAAGATCCCCTTTTATTGATGCAGTCGGTTTTTCTGGCAACATAAAAAATCCATTAGATTTGTGCATCCATACCGGGACTCGGCGGGTCAGGGTGAACACGACCGTGCCGTCGTCAGTTGACCGTGTGTAAGCGGCTTTACTGCCAAGCCAGCCATCGCCACAGTTGCAGTTGCATATTGTCTGAAAAATACCTAACATGGAAATCGACATTGCAAACTTTAAGAGTACCTAGATATATCGGAATTTTACAGTTTTCCTTAGTTTACTTACGCACTTCGAAATTATAATTTGTGCCAATTAAGATTATCTTTCTTGAAGCCCTGCTGTTTATCGAGCTGAGGAGTGAACGTCACTTTAGTTGTCGAGACGTACCTACTTAGGTCTCAACTCGAGAACCTGTTCGTACTGAGGTGGACTGCAATCGGCTGAATGATGATACTTAATTTAGCGAATCTATAAAAGTAGGTGCTAATCTACTTACGTAGTGCCTTACTACATAGGTACTTACTCGTGTTATTTCTATAATGTGTATTTTACTTTTCAAAAAATCTTTACAAAATTATAGCGGCTTAATATTAAATGATAAACTCAGAGCATCTTATTCCATAAATTAAATTATAAAACTTGAACCAGTTACAGGCCCCAATTTGTATAAAAGGATACAAAAGCTTTTCATTTCAGGAGAGCCATAAAACAGCTGTTTTTGTTCTCCATAACCCCCTTTAGTCTGTACAGTCGGTTAAAAACAAGAATAAATTGTGAGAATCTTTGCAAAACAATAGTTGGAAATGGTGTACGCGAGAAAAAGCCGGATGCAAATGCCATTCATATTAATTAGCAAAGCGAGACGGGGCTTTTACGAAATTAGACCGTGATTCCAGTGAAGATTTATTGTTGTGTTTGAAATGGTTTTTGGAGCAAAGGTAGCCATTTAGACGCAGGCAAATTGGTGTTGTCAGAGCGGGTTTTAAATTGAATTGACTGGAGTTGTTTGCTTTGGGCGGTGACTCACGGGGAAGGTGGAAACTTCAGTGGGAGTCACTAATTTATTGCCGTCGCACATGATACGGTAAAGTGGCCGTTTGATCGGAATGATTAATGGCCCTGTCCTATCGAATTACTTACAAGTAGTCTGGTAATAGTAGTAGAACGTGTAATGGTTAATTGTGTAAAGGGAGCGCATCAATTGAATCTCAGTAATTTAAGTAGGTACAACTTAATTAAATTTATATTAGTGTGTAGTAACGTAACGATTACTGTGTACCTACCTAGTGGTTTTCTTGGAGGTACAATTGTGTAATTTCGGAAGGAAAGAAAAAACATGACATAATGTGTAAATTGTTTTATTAATCACATTCATAAAATTAATCCAAAATTACATATTACAACCGCTTTTTGACTGAAAGTTTAAACAAGATCTTAAATTAATGGATTTACACCGTATTTTATATAAAAAGATACAGATAAAGTATTACAGGTTAAGAGATTTATGATCAATACTGATTGGATACTATTAGGAAGGATAAAGTTAGTTAGGTATTAAGTTTCTCCAAGCATCCGGAATCTGTAATCAAATGGTCCCGGATGAAATCCGTCGCTTAGTTTTCTTGATTCCGAATGTGTGATTATAAAATCATAAACAACTTAAAATAAAAAAAACTCTAAATTAATATACCATAACCAAACTGTATTTCGTAAAGTTTCATCGCATTATTCCTATTATTTTAATGTATTCTATGATTATTTTTTTATTATAATACAAATGCATTTTCTTCACGCTTGCGATCGCACTAATCTTAATGTAACCTTCGATTACATTATGATTTATTGGGCCCAGTGTTGATATAAAATATTGGATCGTGCTCATTAAATGAAGGTTAAGAATGAATACAACGTACACCTACACATTTTTGTTCATAATTAGTTTACTAGCGTATTATGAAAATAATATTGTAGCATTTATTTAGACTAAAATAAAAATAGGTCACTTATCAATAATTATCATCATTGTAATTATTATGTTTTAGGTTTTCCATACAATTTAAATATGAAGATACATTTCAATGGAAATGGCAAGAAAGGCATTTTATTTACATAAACGTTAGCTTACTACTATATGCCTATTTTAATACAGATTTTTAATTGATCATAGTAGTAATAGTTCTGTGAAACCGCGAAGAATATTAAAAATAGAGTTTGACGTTCAATACGTTTTAATGAACAGAAATTCAGAACTAATTCTAATGATTAGCTTAAATATTTATAGGAAAATATAAAGTCAAGTCATGTTTCAACGGTAATACTTTATCATTTTCACAACGTAGTTTTTAGGGCATTACGTTTTCATAGTGCGAGAAAACATACAAAAAAAATATTTCAAAAATACATTCAGCTCTTTATTCCGATAGTCATCAAGTTGAGAATAACAACAACGAGTCAAAAAGTACAACTTTAAAAAAGAATTACAACATTTAGGAAAGGTTTGTATGTATCAAACCCAAATACATTACTATGTATTTGGGTTACTACGAACGACGGCGCATCAATAAAATAAAAATAAATAATAATTCATTCACATTGAACTTCCTCTAACCAATAAAAGAGGAAAAAATAATTACACAAGATTAAGTTAAATCTATTACAACCTGTTTGAATTAAAAATAATACTTTTGAATAGAGTACAAATAAAAAAATAAAATCCTGATTCTTTCATGACTAAATCTTTATACAATTGATCAATTCTTTATTCGAAAAAATAAATTTAATAAAAGATTTAATAAAAATTAGAAATCATAAAAACGTTTCTGTAATAATAAGCATATTTTATTATGAGCAATTTTTGAGCACTTCACATTTATTTTTCATTGTTCTAACAAGGTTCTGACTAAAAAATTGTTACAATTAAGGTTGATTGTTATTAACATGGAATAACTTATCTAAGAATAAAATTGGCCTATTGAGCCTAGTTGGGAAATATGTCAAAATGTCAATTTTATTCTTGAGACAAAAGGTATTCGACGGTTGAAAAATCAAGCCCTTGCCTTGCGGGTTTTCCACCGCGAGCGGTACCCATCCAATTTATTTGTAGATTAGATTAATTAGATTTCAAAATAGGAATATCGATTTTGATTAGTTAGGCGAAAGTATTAAATGTATCATTCGTGAACATCATCTAATAGCTACTTTGTGTGAATTTGATCAAACCTACGTGTCGCCATTTCAAGACTGAAAAATGTATTTAACACGTTATTTATCATATCGGACAGGTATTAATCGTGCCGATCTAGTTGTTCGTCACAAGCATGGTGGTGGTAATGGCATGTCAATTAATTTACAAACTTCCAACAAGAAATTTTTCAGAATGGCTGCTTGGTTGCCTTTAGAACCATTCAAAGTTATGGTCGGTATGAAGGTGGGGCTGATTATATGGGTGTCGTCTCCATGTTTCTTGAGTAATGCTGACCCTTGCTCTCCCGAAGCGCAACCGATTATTTGATCGGTATCGACTTTCACATCTTTTGCACACTTAAACAAAAAAATATATTTGAAAAACTTCCAATAATTAAAACACTGAACGTGGTGATTCGATTCGATTCGTACAATGAATGATGAGAATTCGATTACATGTAGGTAAGTGCTGCTTTTTTAATTAACTTATTTATCAAACCCTTAAAACTCCAAATGTTATCCAGTTACCAATTGCATATAAGCCTATAAAAACCGAAGTAAACGAAATACTTACTCTTTCTAAGGCTGCATCAGCATCCAAATTGTCAATAATCATGCATTCAGTGATTTTCACAGCCTGTGTCGTGTTGTTCAGTGCATGGATGGCACAAGCATGGATTTTATTGGCGTAGCATTCCTCTTCGCCGTGTTGACAATTGAATATATACTGGCCATTTTTCTCTTTGGTCTGAAATTCAACATAATATGAGATTTTGTTATTATTACTTACGCTCCGATTCTACCTACTTATGAGATCCATATTATTATTTAGTTATACCAGCATATCGCATCTAAATCGAAACAGAAACAGATTTTAAAATACGGAGTACGAACAACTACACTCGCGAGCAAAAGTATGGAATCACTTACATGAAGTTGTTTCCACGCGATCTTGTGTACTAACGAATTTGTTAGTAACAAAAAAAGTAGCACCATTTTAAAGATTAAACTTTTAACTTTAAATTGATACCAAATTCATTTAAATCACACCGGTATTTAAAAAGATATCCCGGCTGATGTGAAGAAGTAAGAAAAAAGACATGTACCAACTGTTTGATACGTAGCGAGTTGCGGCCTATTTACCCCCTATAAAAGCACGTGTTTTCGGATTTTTGCGTTCACACGTTGATCCATATACATCTCGGCTTCTTTTGACACTTTACCTGGGATTCTACACCTACAGAAGCAGCACAAATCGTTGCACTGTTGCAAGAAGGGCTCAGCCAGCGGTCTGTCGCACGTCAGCTCCACATAAGCAGGCCTGGCTCACTCCGCGCGGTACATCCGATAATTACCTACAGCGAAGCGCCCCGCCGGCGGGTATTATATCAGTCGAGTGTCACGCGCGCGCTCGTCAGGACGCTGGCGTGCGTTGTAGTATGATTATAATTCTATGATCGAAGTATTATTTAAAAATGGACATAAAGAGAAAGAAATATTGTGCGGCGTTCGGGTGTTTAAATTCGAAAAGTAATCTACCGGATTTATCTTTTTTTTTCGCTTCCCAAAGATGCTGAAAGGTATGTTGGCCATGTAGGTAATCAATAATTCTTAGGATAGTATAGGAACCTAACCTACTATGACTACTGCTCAGAATGCGTTCGTTCGTTTCAGCCAAATGACGTCCACTGCTGGACAAAGGCCTCTCCCAAGGTTTTCCATAATGAATGCATACTTACCTACATACGTACCTCATTACAAATAAGTAGATTAATTATTTTTTTCACTAGACAGCAACCCTAACAGCGTAAGAAGAGTTCAGAGGCACGCGATAGAAAGAGACAAAACTTGTAGGTGAATAAAATTGTAGGTACGTAGTGCTGTGCGAGCTGAATTCCACTGTATCGCGTCGTAGCAAGACTCGCATTTATTTAAATCGTCATGCGGAGTAATCCTTCTGTACCTGTACTATTACTTATTCTGTGACATAAGCCAGTCCTGGGTTTCGAAAGTTTTAAGACGCTTTTGGGAGACTGGTGGCTTTATCCCGAGACCAAGTTCTGAACAGCGCCGGTGCACATCGCAGAGCGATGACCGTTTTTTCATGTCAACCTCTCTATGAAATCGTCATTTGACTGGTATCGACGTCCAGCAAGAGCTCAGAAATGTTCGTAGGATAGCTGTTAGCGAGTGGACAGTTTGTCTAAGATATGAGCAATAAAATTTTACTCCAAAAAGGCCTACCACAGGCTGGAAACTGACGGCAGGTCACCGACAAGCACGCTTTCAATTAGCTCGCACTCGGAAGGCGAGTAATGGAGGCGAGTTTTGTTCTCCGATGAATGCAGACTGTTTTTGCAGTGCAGCAGTCGAAGTGATCGGGTCTATAGAGGGCCTGGGGAGCGATTTGTGCAGTGCTGGTTAGCTAAAACATTGGCTTATGGGGGTGGCTTGCTCGACTTCCCATCGAGATGTGTAGGAGCAAATTAAAAGCGTGCTTATCGGTGACCTGCCGTCAGTTTCAAGCCTGTGGCAGGCCTTTTTGGAGTCAAATTCTATTGTTTATATCTTAGACGAACTGTCCACTTGCTAACAGCTATCCTACGAACATTTCTGAGCTCTTGCTGGACGTCGATACCAGTCAAATGACGATTTCGTAGAGAAGTTGACATGAAAAAACGGTTTTCCCTCTGCGATGTGCACCGGCAATGTTCAGAACTTGGTCTCGGGATAAAGCCACCAGTCTCCCGAAAGCGTCTTAAAACTTTCGAAACCCAGGACTGGCTTATGTGGAGCTGATGTGCGACAGCCCGCTGGCTGAGCCCTTCTTGCAATAGTGCAACGATTTGTGCTGCTTCTGAAGGTGTAGAATCCCAGGTAAAGTGTCAAAAGAAGCGGAGATGTGTATGGATCAACGTGTGAAAGCAAAAATCCGAAAACACTTGCTTTTATGGGGGGTAAATAGGCCGCAACTCGCGACGTATCAAACAGTTGATACTGTCTTTTTCCTTACTTCTTCACATTAGGCGGGATATCTTTTTAAATACCGGTGTGATTTAAATGAATTTGGTATCAATTTAAAGTTAAAAGTTTAATCTTTAAAATGGTGCTACTTTTTTTGTTACTAACAAATTGGTTAGTACACAAGATCGCGTGGAAACAACTTCATGTAAGTGATTCCGTACTTTTGCTCGCCAGTGTATTACAAGTCCCACAAAAACATTAACATATGTACTTGGAAAAGTAGTTTTAGCCTGCATAGATAATGACTGTAATTTTATTCATTACTTACTACATATACGTTACTGGATATTACCATTTACCGATACAATTTCATCGCCTATTTCACCCCCTTCAAAAGTATTTTCTCTTAGGAGTACTATTTTAACAGTAGGTTACCGCCGCATTTATGATATTAGCATCAAAGTCTAGATTACGAATTAGTATACTCACAGTGGCTTTCCCATAAGGAACCAATGTTACATCCAGGAACTCTGATAGTTTTTGCGTCACAGGTGATAAATGCTTGATAAAGAAATGCTTAGAATCTGGACATAGAGCCTCATAGTATACTCTAACTTTCACTTTATCTTTCTTGTGTTTATTATACCTGTCATCTTCCAGTTCTACTATGTCCTGTAAATCAATAATGTTATTATTTTTCATTTCATAAAGGAAAAATCGATTACGACGGAAATACGGTAAAATTAGATGTCATTCATGAAAAATAATGTTCCACTAAAAAAATCTTATTTGCATTCATATACGACAATAGCCCAATGGTGTCAGTGTCGGGTCGGACTGGTCGAATCGAGATCCGAGGAACGCGGATTCAAACCCCGCCGCGCTGGACTATTGTGGTGAACCCACTCGTTGACTCGTAACGTTAAATTAGCTTTTACGAGGTTTTAACGAGACTCCATAAATTATGCACAGATCTATCTACTGTCTTTCTTTATGAAGTAACAATTTCCTTACAAAATGGTAGGCAGTTTATAGATAAGTAGTAACTACCTACCCGACGCGCGCTGCCGTCTTTTCGAAATAACCTAAAGCCGACAATACACGGACAGCTCGAGCAGTTAGTCAGTGATCAACATAATACACGGACTGCTCTTGCAGTCAAGAGTCAACAGCTTGAAGCTGCCAGCGACAACTGCTCGAGCAGTTGGTATTAACTGCACAACAAATCACAAGCGCTCGCGCCGTGGAATGAAGAAAGTGGGCGGAGGTAACTGCGCGAGAGCTGTCGACAGCTCGAGCAGTCAGTGTATGGCTGGCGACTGCTTGACCGCTCGATGAAAATTCACCGTGCTGTCGAACGCCCGAATCAGTTGCAACTGCTCGAGCTGTTCGTGTATGTGCGTCCATAGAACTCTGCAATTCATTGTGCAGTCGCAGCTTGAAGCTGTCGACCCTGACTGCTTCAAGCGGTCCGTGTATTGCCGGCCTTAGCATATTAAACCAGTCCAGACCGGGATTTATCGGCACTGATGGTCAATTGAACCAAGTAAGTCTGTCACCAAGGTTCACATGACGTTACGTACGTACATAACTGGGTAATACACGATTTCAACACTTTATTGACTATAGCAGATGGCCTTGTGATATCTTTTGGAAAGCTTTCATTTTATTTACAAGCTTTTATTAAACTGACCGATAAATAGAATAACTACTTGGTCTTTGACTGTGGTCTTTCCGACTTTACGTTGTAGGCGTAACAAAAAACATGACAGTATTGAAAGTTTAAGACCAACACTTATTTTTAATAGAAAAACACTCGCAATATTTATTTCTTTTTTATTTTACCCAATTTTACCCAAAAAGAGTTAAGGAGACTAATGGATGATAAAGAAAATTATTTTAGTAAAAGTAGGTATCACCATTTCAGAGATATGTTTTTCATGTTTTTTTTAATCCCCAATTTTTTTGTGTACACCTATCTCTTGTAGCTGGTGTACAACTGAGCAGATAATTTTCTTATTCTTCTTCTTATTTGCATGCGCGTATAATAGCGGGGGGGGGGGGGGGGGGCGTGCCCAACCCAGAATGGTCTGGTGCCCCCCAGGATTTTGGGCTACCAATTAGAAGATGATAGTTGGTAGTACTAATTCATGACCAATCACACCCCCTCCTTGTCTTGAAAAATTTTTTTTTGTATCTGTGCACATTTAATTTTAATATTGATGCAGTGTGTTGTAATGTATAACAGAAACTGCTGCTACTTTACTAAACATAGGCTCATATTGTTCCATACACATTCATATGAAACATTCAGTTTGTTTGAAAATAAATAACAAAATAATATAAAATTGTCACATAATGCATAATGACTAATTTAACTGTTTGAACAAGGTCAAAGTTACACTTAATGTCAGGAATACCAACTGTGTACTGTCACAAACAGGAAACTTTTGGTTAAGATCTCATAGCTTCATAAACTAAACTATCTAATGTGTACCTATAAATATACTGTTTCAGTAGTAAAATATCTTATCTTTTGTTTTAAAAACCTTTATAAAACTTTTCATAACACTTTTCATTTAATCTTATTTGTGAATATAAAGCAGACTTTTTCACTTTAACCCATTATAGACTAGCGGTCCCATATGGTACCACTTTTTTGTGTGTTTTAATTTGGCTCTATACATTAACACGAGAAAAGATGCAGTGCTCTGATTGATGCAAGTCGTAGCCAATAGATATGGTCTATGCTTCTAGGAATAAAAATTGACAGTTATTCTTTTCAGTTGTGTGTAATTGATGATTAAAGTGAGCGCATCAAAATTTTCTCTTAAAAATTGACGCGCCATTCAAGTAAGTGATCATATTTTTTTTGTGTGATAGTCAAATACTGATTTTGTTACAATCTTGTATTCTCCATAAGTGCTTTTATTGTGAAATGGTGTAAAATTACGTCGATAGGTAATAATAATGGGAAATATTGTATGTCAAAATTACTGGTACCGTACGGTACCGCTAGCCGCTTACCGTGTCTTTTTAATTATTTTATGATTTTTAGTTTTTACTGTATTTATTGGGAAGTATGTGATATATTCAATGGTATATAAGGTATACAGCATGATAAAGTAAAATAGTTACCTATACTTTACAAAACCATGGGTTTTTATTTATTTTAGATGTAACTTACACGAAACATTGGCAGTTTTGGAGGACGATGAAGGTCCCAAGACGAAGCAGATATTTATAGAACGAACTTGGGATAATTACAACTCTCGAACAATATTAGAGTATAGAAAATGTTATGTGGGGCTAAGTGCAGCGTGCAATGCCAAGCTCCATTCCAAATTTTTGAATATTCAAAGATAAAAATGAATATTGCTTACCCAATATACAGTTTTTTTTTTACATTTAATATCACTTCTGTTATTTGCTTGTATATTAATACATATTATAATAATAATAAAATATATAATTTACCCTATTTTTATAAAGTCCATGATAATTATGTTTTAACTGACTGACACGGTAAGAGGCTAGCGGTACCATATGGTACCAGCATTTTTTTTCTAGATTACAGGTCGGATCATTTTTTTAATGCTTGTATAGCATTATGTAGACCATAATTATGAACATATTTCAAAAAAACAAAAATCTGACACTTTAAGAAAACTCAGTCTATAATGGGTTAATAATAAGTATGAAATTATTTCAAACCTGAGTTCAAATTCGTGAACAATTATGATTTAATATTGGAAAGTGTAACAAAAAAAACTAATGACTATTTATTATTGTATTATTGATGAAAGACCCTTAAACCTGCTCCTCACTACATGATGTATAAAAAAAGAAAAGGAACAAAATCTTAGTATAGAAATTTAAAAGATTTTAAACTCAAATCTGCAGGTTATGGATTAAACAACTTATAATTTAGGAAAATCGGTTTAATATACAATAAAATAAATAAATCCCACAACACTGGCATTCATTCAAAAAATGTTCACAATGGCTACAAGTAAAACAGTAAGCTTTCCTATCCTAACCATTGATTTCCCTCCTATTGCTATGGATAGATAAGATACGTCAAACTATATTATAGAAGAATTATTTGGGATTATCATTATGTCAGATATGAGAATGGATAGCCTATGGAATGGAATTTATGAAGGATTTTGTGAACTCACCTCAGTCACTTGTACTTGTTTTTTTGGCAACAACTGAAACACTTGCCACATTATCAATCCTAACAAAACTAAAACTAAGAGTCTGTAACGATTGCAAGAATAAAAAGCCATTGTTTAATAATATTAAAAGAAAATTTTAAAACACTAGTTGGTTCTTACATTCAATGACTACACATAGTAATTATACTTAATCATTGTTTTTAATTAGGTTAGTGACCGTAACTTGATAATCAATTAGTAATGCAAATCACTTCCAATGCCTCAAAATCACTGTAAGTAAATCTAAAAGACAGACTTCTTCTTCTTCATTTGTTGATGGCGATGGACTTGTGTTTTTTCGCCACTGGGGGCACACTGTTCCGCCAATGTCACGTGCGCAGCTTTTACACAATGTTATGAATAAAAAAATAAATAGATAATAATTCAATACTGCAAAACTAAGCGGACTTATCGTACCTAAAACAAAAAAGACATCACACACAATCACAAAAAGACATCACAAAACAAACAAAACACAAAAATTTTGTACAGCGTGGATTGGGATAAGGGAAAGGGTTGGGACTGTTGGGAGAGGCTAAGAGATTTGGATTGAATTTCGCAAGGCCAAGACAAGTTAAAAGTACCTACAAATTAATTTTGTTAACATTGATGAATTTAACAAGGGAATTTAAAATAGGGGAGTTATTGGTGTTAAGTACGCATTTGATGTTAAAGGGACGGGGGATAAAAGACAGACTTTTTGTAAAATTGATGATTGAACACGACATTTGACAAAACAGCTTGACAGTAGTGATGTGGTTATTTCTTAATGTAATTGATATCGACAGTAGTGTCATAAGTCGACCAGATTTTTTACAATAACTCTTTTGGGAAAGTTAAATCCCATCAAAAACAATACTTGTCAAAAAAACCAAGTCTCGCAACTCAGTTGTTCTACGGTAAAAAGTTGTGAGATCCATGTAATACCAAGTCCAGGCCAGGAAATCTTTAACGTTTTACATAAATTATTGACTTGGCCATCGCACTAAATAATTTAATTTACACGTGTTTTCATGCGATGGCCAAGTCAATATATTTATGTAAAACGTTAAAGATTTCCTGGCCTGGACTTGGTATTACATGGATCTCACAACTTTTTACCGTAGAACAACTGAGTTGCGAGACTTGGTTTTTTTGACAAGTATTGTTTTTGATGGGATCTCATTTCTTTTTGTATTTTGTAGACAGCAGTTATGTATCTAGAAAACTGGACCGAAATTGAAAAATTTTGCTCGACTTGGCGGTTGCACTACCGTGCCCCCAAATCTCATTTCTTTTTGTATTTTGTAGACAGCAGTTATGTATCTAGAAAACTGGACCGAAATTGAAAAATTTTACTCGACTTGGCGGTTGCACTACCGTGCCCCCAAATATTTTAGTTTTTCCTTGATTCATACACCAAACACTACTTATATTCCAAATTTGAAGCTTCTAGGTCTGCTAGAAGTGCCTTAGAATTTTGATGATCGGTGAGTCAGTCAGTGAGTCAGTGAGTGACAAAATTAAGTAACTTTGACCCGTTATAATTCCTAAACTACTGGTTCAAATTGAATGAAATTTTAAATATACCGTGTCTTTACAATTCCTGCATAGCTAATGAAAATTCAGCCTTCTAGTTTTATCCACAACGAAGTTACAGGCGGTCGAAAATGGCCTGAATTGCTTCGAGAAAAGGATGGTACGGCCGTGCCGCTTTTTTGCTCGACTTGGTGGGGGCACTGCCGTGCCCCCAGATCGGACAAAAGGAGTTTTGTATTAACAACGATTGGATCTTAAAGCATAGCGTCTCCACCACAGGCCTCCAACTCGGTGAACTAACGATCTGACAGAATACGCTTAGATCGTCATTATTGCGGATACTCAGAACATGAAATAGATGAGTAGGTACCAACGAACATGCAACATTTTGATTTATTAATTCTCAGGTAATTTTTCCTATACCAATACAAATAATTTCAAATTATCAACAAAAAGTATCGATATAAACTCGATAAAGTTCTGCGTACATCCCTTGTCAGACTTCTTCATGTTGGCAGCATTGGAACTATCTGTCATTTTGACCACAGATTAAACAACAGGGCAAGCTTGGCCACAACCCAAAGATTTTATAAGAATACGTATAAAGTATCAAATCAACTAAAAATGTATTTTATTCCCTGGAATTCCCAGACAAACCTTGATTTAGATGCTATAAATAAATAATAATTAAAATAATAGTGTCATTACTCATAATATTTAATAATACTTTTTAACTTTTATCCTTTTAGTCGGCCGTTTGGTGTAGTGGTTCAGAACGGACTACTATGCCGAGAGGTCCCGGGTTCGATTCCCGGCCGGGCAGAAATTGAAATGATGAATTTTAATTTCTGTGTCGGGTCTGGGTGTTACTATGTATATTATGTATGTATTTAAAAAAAAAATATATATAAGTAGTATAACCGCTAAGCTAGCACCCATGACACAAGCATTAAATTGCTTACTTTGGGGCTAGCTGGCGCTGTGTGAAATTGTCCAAAGATTTATTTATTATTTATTATTATTATTATCCATGTAAGTCTCTCCAACTAACATGAAAAATTGAAACACCTTATTTTATCGTATTCAATATTATTTATTCAGTTAATTGTAATGAAGCAAATTTTTCTACATCATAGAATCCCGCCTTCACTTGACGACCGCCGAAAAATCGGCCATTGAGGTCGACAACTGCTTTAATAGCACTTTCAATTCGTTTAAATTCCACAAATATTCTCACAGCTTCATCAGAAGGCGCATTTGGCATTTCAAATATTAAAACTTTTATAACATCTCCATATTTCGTGTTACATTCATCTTTTACTTCTGGTTCAAGTTCCTCGTCCACATCTCCGGGGCCCACCATATTCTGCAAACAAAAATGCATTTTTAAACTTTATTATGAAAGTCAATATCTGAATATTCCCAAAGAAAATAATTTACTTACTCTTAATAAAACTACTTTGCTCGGTGACTTCATTATTTCAGTAATTGATGGCTCTTGTTTTGTTTGTGGGGAATTAGAAGAAGCATTTGGAGAATCTGAAAAAAAAATTTGGCATAATATTAAATAATCATAAAATTAAAAAAAAATATTAACAAAAAAAGGATTTCAATAAATACATTATAAGAGATTTTTTCATTATTAACTACCATTGGCATTAGTTTAGTCTCTATCCAGTTTTTTCAAATTTAGTAATATCAAAAATCATGATTAATGGTGAAAATAATAACCTGGTCCAGGAGCAGCAGGCATAGCAAATGCTGGTGGTGGCATGGCTCCTCCATCCTTTTCATGTATAATTCTTCCACCACGCTTAGAGGTCTTCTCTACTTGTAAAGCCACTGACATGCCTTGTTCTTTTTTACCCAAACCTTGACCTTCCTATTTTAAAAAAATAAGTTTATCAGTTGACATTTAAATGAGAAGGATATAGTTAAGCAAAAGTAATTGGCTTTAAAAAACCCAGAAATCAACAAGGAAAGATAGATAAGTGAAAAAAAAATTCAATGAAAAAATAAGGTTAGCAAACATAATTCTGAAATACCTTGAATCCATATTTTGCCATAATTTTGGCAGCTACTGAGCTAGCACCATAGCCACCTATAGAAAATCCAGCTGCAGGGGGGTTAGGGGTGGGTACGGCAGGGGGTGGTGATGGGGTCTCAACAGTCAATGACGGTGGTGGGGCAATCGCAGCACCAGCAGCACGTTTAGATATTTCTTCAGCTTCTTCTTCTTCAGGTTGCTGTGGTTGAAATAATAAACATTTTACAATCAAAATTTTAAAAGTTATCCATACAATAGATGGAATTAAGGTGAAAGCTAAGCACTGTGATATCTTATTAGTTACAAGTTACTTTTCAACAGAAAAATAGTTTGCATTGCTTTTATTAACTGTAACAGTAATTTTATAAAATCAAGTATCCTGAATGAATTATCTCAATGAAACAAGTGAAAAATTTGCCTTATTTACCATTGGTATAAGTGTTTTTTCAGGGATAACATCATCATCATCACCAAATCTACTTTTTCGTTTTCTTTCTGTCCTTTCAGTTCTGTCTCCACCATCTAATTGTAATCTTTTAGCTTGCATTTCTGGAAAAAGTGTAAGAAATAAAAAATAAAAACATTTATAAAATAATGTCGATTATCACAAGTCAATATTTTGGAATAATAGAATGATAAAACTTATACCAACCTTTGGCAACTTTTTCGTAATCATTAGGCCACATAGGATCATACTCATTTGCTACATTCCAATCAAAATCTCGAACATTTAGTGAAGCTGTCAGAGTTTTAGGTTGTGAATTGGGACTGTTTGAATTTGACTCATCCTCATCTTTTTGTTTACTTTTCAGGTCGATAACAGGTGTTAAAACCTTTCAATGTAAAATATTAAATTACAGGTTAGGTTAATAAAAATCATAACCGAATTATTTTCATGAAATTGCACATTAACTGCATAATAAAGTAAATCAATATCAAACTTTAGCTCCTTTTACCTGTGTTGAACGACGTAAAGCTTCTCTTTTAGGTTGAGTTACTGCAGCTTTTTTTAGTTGCAGTTGTGATTGCAGTAATTTTATACCTGAAGACCATCCTGCTACCTTTTCTGTCGTGCGGGCTTTTATTGTATCAAGATCGTCGTACAAGGACATTATCTACAAAATTATTGTGGATAAGTAATTTATTTTGTATTTTCTTGCGACATAAAATGAACAACACAGAACAAACAGAAAGGCGTACTGTCAGCAGTGTTGCCAGTCGGGTCTTGTCAGAAATTACCAGAAATATAAAAAAATGTAACCTTTTTGAAGAAAAAGTAACCTTCATACGGGGGGGGGGGGGTGCGGAGCATTCCATGAAGACCGAAAAGTGACCGGTCGTATAAAAACGTTTCCTGGATTTGAAAGAAAGAAAGAAACATTTATTGCCATGGACATCACAAAAGACAAAAGAGGTAAAATAAAAAAAAAAAGCAAATAAGATAAGACAGAGGTGACATAAAACATACAATGAATGAATGAATAAACTAAGCAGTGCCACCCTGTCGCACAGCGATGCCCATCGCAATGGGACCCCACTCAGCATATGCCGTGGCCAGTGTTGCCAGTCGGGTCTTGTCAGAAATTACCAGAAATATAAAAAAAATGTAACCTTTTTGAATAAAAAGTAACCTTCTACGGGGGGGGGGGGGGGGGGGGGTGTGAGCGATTGTTTAAGGTTGTTCATGGATGGAAAATGAATACAATTGATCATCAATCATTTACCTAAATTCGAAATTTTGACCATTCAATGAAGACCGAAAAGTGACCGGTCGTATAAACTTAACTTGTCACTATTAATATTTTTTACTGAATAACCTGTAAAAGTTAATTCTACAATTTCTGAAAAATCACCTAAAAGTAACCTTTTCATTAGTGTAACCTAAAAGTAACCAATGCAGTTCAAAAGTAACCTTCTGGCAACACTGACTGTCAGATTGACAACACCTGTCATCATGACAGAACTAATAGACTACAGAGAAAAGTTATTAGACTACCATAGACTTCGGTCCGAATTTACACTAAATCAATTTTAGAGAAAAAAAGCTCAAAATTCTGTATGCACTTGCACAATATTTTTAGAGCATTACTTACGATGTAATTTCCATAATTTAAAATGGTGACGCATCATTAGCAACATTAAATACAAAAGTTCAGCAAAGTAGGAGAACTAGACGGCAGAAGTTAAAATTATAAAATCCTCTTTAGAAGATTCTTATGTCATTCGTACATCACTTGTCTACCCATCCGCTGTCTAATGTCTGCCATTTACTTTAAAATTTATTAATGTTGTAAATTATTTGTTTTTCTATTCTTTGACTCAAATAATACTTTCAAGATGGGAATAATATCAAGTAAAGATACGCGTCGAGTTAGTTTTGATAATACATTTGCTTTAGCTCCTGCATTGAATATACAAAATTCTATCCAAGATGAAAACGTAGTTGCATTGGATGACCTAGCAGCAGTAAGCAATTATTTACTTAAAGGTTTACTAACTTAAATGTTTTTTAGTAAAATAGATAAGGTAGTTCTTACAAGTTTATATTAAAAATCCTTCAAATTGTTCTGTGTGTAAATTCTTAAAACTCCAACAGGATCCTGATGATGGCCTAATTTTTAAAGACATTAAGTCAATAGAACCAACGGAAGAGGGCGATGGCGACTATTGGGCTCATAGAATAGAATTTCTTAAAAAGGAGCATCAATCTATAAACAAAATTATAGAAGCCGAGTATGAAAAAACTGTAGAAAATACTAATAAAACATTTGAACCTCCTAAAGTAACAAACGATAAGCTACAAAAAATTAAACCTTGTTTGGACTGGCGTGCTAAGGTAAAGACATATGGGAAGCGTAGTTATGAGGCAAGTAGTTATGCCTAATAAGCTGGATCTCCAGCGCGGGCAAAAGCCTTACATAATCAACAAAAACATCTCAACATTCAATGAAATTGCTTACAAAAAATGTTGAATGTTGTAGGACAAAACACGCGCTGAAGACCCGAACCTCTAGCATGAACGACTTTCATCTTCGAATCGTTTGCGTATTCGACAAATTTCGATACTCAACCTTCGAATTAAACGATAACATGACAATTTTGATTCTCAAAATAAGTTTCGTGCAACCATTTCTCATACGAAGTTCATTTTACGACACGTTTAAAAGGGCGCTGTTGTAGTTCTCGTATAAATATTTTAAATGCGATTCGAATACGCAAACGATTCGAACTCGAAAGTTTTTCGTGCTAGCCGTACCGGCTTTAATCGTGTGTGCCCAGAGCCCCGATTACGGTAACTTTTAACGTCAACAATCCAGACACGCTTCTCGATTCTGCGATACGATTGGTCAAAACAGCTGACGTACGCTGTTGAACGACCAATCGTATCGCAGAATCGAGAAGCGTGTCTGGATTGTTGACGTTAAAAGTTACCGTAATCGGGGCTCTGTCCTGTGGTACAAAACGACCTACTTTACAGATTTTACAATGTTATGAAGAAAATCCACATCAGCCTTTGATGTGCTCATCTCTAGTGCAAGCTTTCAGCCAATGCGTTTCGACCTGCAGAATCGAGAAGTGACTATTTTGCAATGAGTGAAATTTTAAGTGGAGATAAACGTTTTTAATATGGTCTTGTTGGTTAACTTTTTCTTTACCATAGAACATGTCACACAGTTGAAAAAAGTAGGTCCTATGACAAACTATAGAAGCGTTTTCTACATTTAATTTGACAAGTTTTCGATGGCGCGCCGGCAGATTTCTCAAGCCGAGAATCACACCAATGCGTGCAGCCCCCCTAGACAAAATGTACCTACTTTTTGATCGAATCGAATCTGTCAAAACTCCATACTTACAAAAAAGGCTTTTCGACAACTTTTCGACTCGTTTGCGATTTTAATGTGCACTTTCTCTAGACCCACAGATCGGCACCATCGCAGGCAATGATAGCCGGCGCGATCAAAGGCTAATGACAGGTCGCGCGACCCATTATAGTTTACGATTGCGATCTTGTCCCCGATTGCGCTAAATATTTTCAACTAAAACGCGACTAAAGACGACGAACGAAAATCACAAATTCGTATCGCGGTGTCGAAAAACAAACGCTTCTTTGTGTAAAAGCTAAAAGAAAGCTACTTTTTCTCAAACGCCTTCACGAACATTTTTGTTGTGTGTTAGTGAAAAAATAAGGTTTCCGGACTTGTAATGGAGTGTTTTGTTTTTGTTTGCGGTTTGCGCATGAAGTTTACCGCGGTACCGAATTTGCACCTCAGATGGAATGAAAAACGGAGCGCAACTGGTGAAGAAGCGCCAATGAATTTGGAGACGTTAAAAATTAGCGCAATCGGGGCACTGCATGCGTTGTTGGTGTGGTTCTTACCAACAACGCGTGCAGTGCAACATTTACATTCAAAATGGAATTTTGAATGTTATTTGTAGGTTGTGTTAATTATTTTTAACTTTTTTTTTTAATTTTAATTTATTCCGGTATGACATGATTTCGGACTACTAAATATTAGAATGATAGTGACAGATTTGACAAAAATGACAGTGACAGGACTGACAGGCGTGACAGGATCATCATACAACGGCAACAGCTCAAAGGTTATTTTACGTTGGTTTGAATTTAATTTTATCAGAAGAAGAAAGATAGCATTGTACAAAAATGACCTCAAATGATTCAAAATTATCAGACACCACAGAATGTCACACAATTTTGGAAAAAATAAATGCTATCAATGAAACCGTGATAACCAAGGTAGGTATTTTTTTGTAACATTGGGTAGAAGTCCTTTATTTATTGTGCTTACTTATATTTCCTTTATTTTTAGGCTCCAGATATTAATGATTTTACTATAGTCAAGCCCATCAGTCGTGGTGCATTTGGAAAAGTATTTCTAGCGCACAAAAAGAATAACAAAGAACTGATGTATGCCATAAAAGTTATGAAAAAATCTGATATGATAAACAAAAACATGGTTGCACAAGTTGTAACTGAGAGGAATGCACTGGCATTATCAAGGAGTCCGTTTTGCGTGCATTTGTTCTATTCATTGCAGTCCTTATCTTCAGTTTATCTGGTAAGTCTGTAAGAATATTAGCTTATGTTTCACAGCAGTATTTGAGGCCTACCTCAGCACTACCTATAGTGTTGCATCGATTTACAACAATATGTGTAATGTGCCCATTGACCACCAGGTGGACCTCCTCAAAGTTTCTTCTACCTAATGTTTAAAGTACAGAAGATGTACACGTTGGCATATCTAGGGTTATTTTTCAGGAGGGGACTGGCCCCTAATATGCCATGCCACATCAGTATCATAAGTTGGTACAGTTTTGTAGCCATATTCTAGGCAGTGAACAGAAAAGTTTGTTTTTGGAAATTTTCAAAGGGCCTAATTAATTTTTTATAGTCAATTGTTTAATTTTATGTCTTCATTACCATAGTGCAAACACTTTTTAGTAAAATAATTTTTATTTTTTATTTTACTAATTTTCAGGTAATGGAATACATGGTTGGTGGAGATTTAAAGTCTCTTCTAAATGTTTATGGGTTTCTGGAAGAGTCAATGGCGGTGTTCTATGTAGCAGAAGTAACTCTAGCATTGGATTATTTGCACAAACATAATATAGTGCACAGAGATTTGAAACCAGACAATATGTTGATTGCTAAAAGTGGTCATGTAAAACTCACAGACTTTGGTTTGTCTAGAATTGAAATACATAGAGGTAAAGATATTGTTAAGTTGCTACATGATGTTTAGAGCTCTATATTTAGAGATCTAAGAATGTATCAAAATACCTCACTGTTTATAGAATGCAAAAACACACTGAAAAATGTAATTGCAATAAATTGTTTTTTACAGATTTGGAAATATCAGATTTTGTTAATCGAACACCAAGTTTGAACATGAGAACACCCGGCCAGCTGTTGTCCTTAACATCACACCTGTCCTTTGGTTCTGGCGGTGGAGACTCCACCCACACCTCTGTCATGTCTGCTGATGCTTGTGAGAACCTCATTGATGAACTTAAGGAGACTAGTATGAAAATCAATGCTTTAATAACTTAATGTATTTAAACTAACCAAGTACTGCATTGCTTGCCTTTGTATTAATCCTATATTGATGACTAATTTTAAAGTCAGTAGTACAAAACAAAATTATACCTGTGCTAATTGAAATGGTTAGATAGTTGCACTAGTTACAAGTTTTGTTAACATACTCTTACCTCTGCAAGGTGCAATATTTTTAAAATTGTAAGTGCTATGTATTGTTCACAGGTAAACTGCAGGGTATGTTTGATGGTGTTAGTGGATTAGAAAATTCTCAGCTGATGGAGCATTCTCAACTTTCTGGGATCCATCCCTTCATGAGCGCAGAAAGCATCAACCTGGATGATGTAGTTGTATGTATAAAAAATATTATGTATCTAGTATATTCCCCCGAGCATTAGGCGGCTATGTCGCTGCGGTCAACGAAATATTATAGATCGACCAGGCCGCGTTGCGCGCGCGTATACTACCGCTAGTTGACCGCCGCGATCTGACCGCGCGGCTTGGCCGCCTAATGCGCGGGGGCTCTATGACCTATGCATAGTAATTTCAAGATTTTGTTCTTCCATTGCTATTTATGGTGGTCACATAAAAAGACTGCATAAAAACTTCTTTTCAGTCTCAAGATTCTGGATCTGAATCTCTCAGCTCCTACCACACTTGCGAAAGTTCTAAAAACAGTAGCAACTCGAAGAGCAACAAGTCTACTGACATAAGCAGCAACAATGGGTCATCCTTAGGAGAGTCTGCTGTACTCACTGACTCCCAACATGACCAGTCAACCTCTCCTGTGTGCCGCGGGAATTCCTTGAAGAGAATACCTAGGTATGATCTAATATCATTTAACCTATCAACTAAGATATCTTGAGCCCAAAATTAAACCATTTTTGTCAATAGTTTCAGAGCGAAAAAGAGGAAAAGAATATTAGACGGGGATGGAGATACGCCTACAGGTGTGACAAGCCTTGCTGAGTCCAAAGAGAATCACAGTGGGCTTACTCAAGAGATAATGGCGTTGGAGCTAAGTCAGAACACACCAAAACGCATGGCTATTCATCCTACCCCAGATAGGCGGAAGAATCCAATAAAGGGTGTCCTTAAAAAAAGGTAACTAAAAATGTAAAAAAAAAATGTGTCTATCAGCTGCAGCAGTGATATTTAGATAAGTAAAATAATGGTACTATTTTTTGTAGATGGGCATCTCAAGATGATAGTCACCATTTTAATGTAGGCGTGATATTCTCAACTCCAGTGTCCAATGACAAGTCACCGAGCGCCAAGAAAATGCACAAGGCAACGCGATTTAACTTGCCCAAGGATGATCAACCGGCATCTGGAGCTAAAGATAAAAATATCGTGTTCAGTAAACATATTTCTACTAGTTTGGAGATATTCCCGTCACGGCGTATGAGCAGAGTAAGTACAGGATTTATTATGTTTATATGTCTGTAAAAATTTAAATGGCATTGGTAAGACAATTAAAGCTGTTGTATATTCTAGGATGACAGATCACCAACGGACCTTTGTAAAACACCAGTAGCGACCGCCCACACTCCATACAGAACGCCTAAAAGCGTGCGGCGTGGAAATCAAGTCTCTGATCAAAGAATTTTGGGAACACCCGACTATTTAGCGCCTGAGTTGTTGCTGAGGTAAGCTCAAAACTATCTGAATCTTTTCTTATAGTTTTATTGGCAAGGGTTTACCATACGTAGGTATATTTTTAAATCGATCGTTTTTGTATTTGCCAGGCAAGGGCATGGCCCTTCAGTGGATTGGTGGGCGCTGGGCGTGTGTCTTTATGAATTTATGACTGGCGTCCCTCCTTTTAACGATGAAACTCCACAAGCTGTCTTCACCAATATACTGTCTAGAAGTAAGTAAATAATGACCCAACTTTTAATTGGATTATGCAACAAATTATGTGAAAGTTGAAACTGCATGTACATTGTACGTATACGCAACGGTGCTTAGACGTCTGCAGGACCTATGCGAGACAGTCTGAACTTAGCAAGAAAGATTCAGCGGGGCGGCCCTATTAACGCACGTTACAGACTCAGATTGAGATTAATTCGTTAACTGTCTTTAAATCGTAACTGTTGAAACTGTCATGCTGTCATCATGCTCCTTAATCTTTACACGAATAATAAATCAGATTGAGTTAAAATTGACACATGGTGGCCTTACAGACATTGAATGGCCAGAAGGCGACGAAGCGCTATCAGCCGAGGCGGTCGGTGCGATCGAGGGTCTTCTCACCATGGATCCCAAGGAGCGGCCTGCGGCTACCGCAGTCAAGAAGATGTCTCTCTTCAGGAACGTCGACTGGGAGAACCAGCTCAGCGCGGAGCCGCCTTTCGTGCCGACGCCAGACGATTTGCACGACACTGGATATTTTCAAGGTAATAATATAAAGAGTTAGGATGGCATGGAAATACCCATGTTTGACTTCTAAGTTTGCTTTTCAAAATTTGACTGGACTGAATGATTTTATTGATTTGAGTCGAATTTTAGGAATTGAGTTATAGCTAATAAATGAAAATGAGCCAGTTTTCAGCAGTTAGTTTAACTATTTGTAGCCCGGTATAAGTATGTACGTCAGCATCAAATAGATCGTGACACCCAAAGTCGCCAAAAAGTTCGCAACAAGTCTGTGTAACAATTGGAATATGGTTGTTATCAAGTTTTTGGTACCTATTTCTTTCACAATTAAGCCTAATTTAATTTCGATGTTTTCTTTTGTTACAGCAAGAAATATACTGCAGCAACTGCATGTTTCCAACTTTGACATGTAGAAAAAGAGGTATGTTATGTATTAATTTGTATTTTACTCAACCATATAGTGTGTGATATTTTACTGTAAGGAAATTATGTGATACTGATGTTTAATATACAATCATGTACTAGCTTTATTATTGTAATGTTATTAAGACTGAATTAGGAATCTTTAATAATATGAACTAGTGTAATTTTCTCTAAAAGTAACAACAAAGCTAGAATGTATATAGAAAAATTAAAAATAAATAATGCCCATTTTAAATCGAATATTTTTATTTATAATCTTAAACTAATTGGCACGATTTTCACAAACTAAGTACAATTCAGTCCCCATACCGTTTCCGCAAATACTGTTCATTACAATCACCAATTTATTAAGAAAGGAAAGTTCTCAAGGTTGTCTTTCTCAAGATAATTGATGAATCATCGTGTTCAATTTTGAATGATTTTAGGAATATTAAAAAAGTTCCCGCACAAAATATTTATATGGAATAAGCAGTTAGATCAATTTGGATTTTTTTAAACAGTTTACCATGCTAGATTCGAAATGTGTATTTCTCGGCATATTAGAGATCTACTCTTTCAACCAAATCGATTGTAAGACTTTTCTCAAACATCTCATGCGGGTTCTTTCAGGCTTATAAGGTAGTTTATTTCGAGTTCTTTTGAATCCAAGGCAGGAAAGCAGTGACGCGCGTGTACACCCCTGGGTATTGCCCTTTGCCGCAGCCAATGCCCCAAGACACAACGCCCACTTGCGTCCATCGGCCTCCTTCGTTCACCATCAAGGGACCACCGCTGTCACCCTGTTATAAACAAACAGAACATAAATACATTACATTACGACCAAAAAAATAAAAAATAACAAATTAAAGGATAAGGACCATTTTTCACGATAAAGTCCGCATAGTGAAATGAAACTCAAACTAAAAACTAGATTGAAAGATAAAAAAAAGTTTCTAGCCTGTGATTGGCTGAATTTCAGTTACAATCAGTGGGAATCGAGTTTTAAGTTTTTTTTTTAATAATAGGCCTCAAAACAAAAAAAAAATATACAATATTGCAAAACTAAATGTGATCTTTCCAAAATTGTAATTTCAACTTTGATTTTCCAGTAAAAAGTTGTGACAAAAAGTTATATCGGAGAAAAAAAGGTATGTTACTTATTTTCTTTTCTTATTGGAAGCTTATTTTCATTTTATTGACACTTACGCTGCAAGAGTCCATGTTAGCTTTTCCAGCGCACAGCATGTGTTCAACAATGCCGCCGGGAGCAGCCGCGCCATACTTGAGCCGGCACTCTGCGTTCGACCAGATCGGAATCGTCACCTCTTGCAGAGTCGCTGGTTGAGGACCACCTAGGAAGATAAAGGCAAGTTTACATTATATTCATTATAGCTTCTATTTAGTTAATGTGACTTGGGTCCAGATAGAGTGTCTGCGGTAAATGATATAGTGCATCGTACATCAATGTCGCATTTTCATATTAATTTTACCATTTTTACCCATGGTCTTGTAGCCTTTTCGCTGTGTTAGATCCATCACAAAAATAGACTCGTATTATTTTCATCAAAGATCATTGTCTTGGCATTTTAACTCTTGGAGATTTAAGTAAAAAAATATGTTTTTTATGATCACTTACTCTCTCGCAAGCTGCCCCAGCCGATTACAGTGGCCATTAGACCGGCGTAAGCTCTTCCTCCGCTGGGCAGACAAACAGGGCGCACAGCCTTTGTGAACTTTACTGGCTGATCCAAAGTCAGGATGGCGATGTCGTTATACTGAAAAAGTACAGTACATTTAGGCCCGATTCGACCAAACTTTTATCCGAGAATAACTCCTGAACTTAAGATTTATTTTGAGATTAATATTTACTCTTGTTTGGTCGAATCCACCCTTAAACGCTTAGTCTGGCCATAAAACGGTTAACCCATATCTTCCTAGTGATCGATTAGTTGATCGGTTCACTTTTTATTTTTTTCTGAGTAAAACGGAACGCATTGATTTTTATTTTTTATATGTTGGTAAACTTGATGCCAATAGCTGTCAAAATATATTTTTGACGTTTAACAATTGGCGCCAATTTCAGTGTAGTTCGAGTGTAATTGCGGCAATTTTTAACCAAAAAAATGTCTCGTCGTAAAATGTAAGTATTTTTATCACATTATTTTATTATTCATGTATTGTTATTATTTCATACTTATTATAGTGTGTGTATCAATGTTGTAATATGTCACAATGAATGTAAATTGAATATGGGTAGATATGCGGATGTTTCATGAAGTGATCGAGTTTTCGATCAGTAGGATAATATGCCCGTGTACGGTTATGCATTACGATTTTGCTTTTATTTAGATATTTTTATTTATTTTGTTACAGTTTGTCTGCAAATGAAATTATTTCGCACCTGGAGGATGAAACGGACGTTTTAGCGGCAGATATTTTTATCACCCCACCAGAAAATTATGATAAAAGTGACGAAGACAGTGGTGATGAGGAGTCGGCCCACATAAATAATTTGTCAAGGCACCAACTGTTGGCAGAATCTGAAATTCGGGCTACCGTTGCTTCAAATACCGGTATTTATATTGAAGACAGTTTATTTGACCATCAACCTCTCGAACCCGTACCCAGTACCTCGTCAGCAAACCCACCGCCGACGAAAAAAAGGCGCGCTCCTGCATCTAGACGTTGGAGGGCTATTGATATTTCAGAAAAACAGGAAAAAGATACTAATTTACCTAGTTTTTAGAAGATTTTGAAACGCCAATACAGTTCTTCGAATTGTTTTTTGACGAGGTGTTTGAGTTATTGCGTTCAGAAACAGAAAAAAACGCAATTCAGAAAGGAAAGCATGGTTTTAGGGTGTCGCTGACCGAAATGAAACATTTTATCGGAATACTGTTATTGTCAGGGTATAACAGCGTGCCAAGGTACCGTATGTATTGGGAACAGCAAGTTGATTGAAGCTTTCAAGCCGTGGCATCGCTCATGTCAAGAAACAGATTTGAAGACTTACTTCGTTACTTTCATGTCGCTGATAATAATAATTTACCACCAAACGATAAGTTCGGTAAAGTTCGTCCACTTTGGAACCTTCTCAATGAGGGCTATCGTTTTTATACTTAACAGTTGGCACCCCTGGCGATTGACAGGACCTTACTCTACAGTGGCGCCATCTTGATGAGTGCAAATGCGATAGTCCTCCTACCACTTTAGCGCTCACCAGTTGGTGCCACTGTCTTCGCTACTACCAAGTGACAGGACCTTACTCTACAGTGGCGCTAACTGGTGAGCGCTAAAACGATAGCCCTCATTACAGATGGCTGAAATATTATCCTGGCGAAAAAAACTTGAGCATCGATGAATCGATGATTCCTTATTACGGCAAACATGGAGCGAAGCAGCACATACGTGGCAAACCCATTAGGTTTGGGTACAAAAATTGGTCAATATGGTAAAAGTACTAAATATTTTCTTGTTACTAATAATTCTAAATGTTTAAAAGTATATATTTTGTTTTAAAATTAATAAAAATATAAATAAAAACCGCTTCTAATTTCTCAATCACCCAACCTACACAATAGAACATTACATGCATATATATTCCTACTGATCGATTAGTCGATCGGTTTCAAAACTTCAAAAGTAATTAAAAAAAAAAAATTTTTAGCATTGATTTATGTTCACATACATAATAAGGTGCTATGATAAAATTTTCGTTAAAATCGATAAAGTCTATGTATGCTTGGGATGATATGGGTTAAAGGTACAAATAGGTACAAAATTATTTGTGTATTTACCAGGGTCCGCATGTCAAAACCTCGGTGTCGTACGACGCGTTTGATTTTCCTTTCGATGTGCTGAGTCTCAGCGTTCGAATGAATATTGTGGTCTCCAAGTCTCGCAGTCAGACGAGCTACATCCCAAGATGTCATACTAAAAAAAAGAAAAAAAATATATTTCGAAATTTTTTATTGTTTTTTTTTTTAAGTTTGCGTTGATGTCTTTTGTACAAGACTATCGATTAATAAATTATTTATTATTGATAGCTCTGAATTATTCAATTATAATATCTAAGTGTTATTGCATTGGTGTAGAACAGAACTTTAAGCTCAATCTTAATAATAATTCTGTTCTGCAAAAAACTAAAAAAGTTTTAAGTATGTTGCACTATTTTCAGATTAAGATCATAATTCCATACTATTTTTTTCTCATTAAGTCTCACCCGCAAAGGTGTAAATGTGTCCTATAATGTAGAGAGCTTTCTCAAAAGATTTTTGAAAGGACTTTCGAAGGAATTGGCAAATAAAATAATTTTCAACAACACTTACTGCGCCACGCAGTGAGCAGCCGATAGGACATGTCTGTCGTCCATGAGAGAACCCCCACAGAACTGGCGACCGCCGTTGAACAGAGCCACTATCCACGGCCACTCGTTCAGCTCGGCATTATGGCCACCAACGATACGCTCGTCTTCTTTGATCTATAAACCGTAAACCAAAAATTTCATTTAAGCCATCTACACTGGTCATCACAAAAATCGACTCTCCCGCGACAAGCACTTTCAAACGTATCCATTCCCACTTCCCACCAATATTGGCACCAGTTAAAACCCCAAAAATGTGTCTGTAGAAGAATCCAGAGTCACTTCTTCAAAAAATAGGTAGTTACGCTTGAGCCAACTTTTATGGCTATAAAACTGTTAAGTTGGGATTAATCGCTATCCATCTGTTAAAGAGGACACGTGAGATCATTATTTGGTTTTATAACCATAAAAATTGGTCTAATTGATCCCAGAGGTGAGCCCAAAATGAGGTCTTTTTTCAAGTTTTTCTTTAAGGATATTTATTGGGCTTTCAAATAACACCAATATTGTTGGGGCACCATGATTGTGTCAGTAGAAACGAGTTTTCCTGTAAAACGTAGGTGGGCCGATTTTTGTGATGACCAGTGTATTTTATGACATTTTTGTTTTTATTTGCGCAGGGCTTGGATGAACAGTCATAAAGTTACTTGAAATATTAATTTACCTTGGCGTTTTTGTTTCCGCATGAAAAGTCAACAACTGGTTGGGGTTGTGTGGGCTTGCTTGGTTGTGTTGGGTACATAGGTGGCCAAGTCTGAAATAAAAGATTTTAAATACCAATTGAGATTCTTTAGTTTGACCACAGATAACATAGGTATAACCATTTAAATTGTTAGAACTATCAGTGGCGTGTCTACAGGGTGTCCCAGAATGGGTGAATCAAACTGCTAGGGGAGGTAGCTCTACTAATGTACTATCCCTAAAAAATATGAAAAAAATAAAGAGCTTAAGGAAACAAAAAAAAATTTTTTTTGAAAAAGTGAAAATAAATCAGCTTTGCCTTAGTATCTGGCTATAATTGCTGCGTTTGGAGTTTATTTGTACTTTTTTCTTACTAATATTAATAATTGTACATGATATCTTCGTTTATCTGTAAACAAACTTTTGAAAATAATGACTAGATTTCGAGTTTAGAGCACTTTATTTAAAAAAAAATCTGAACTCAAAAATTTTTTTTTTCATATTTTTTAGGGATAGTACATTAGTAGAGCTACCTCCCCTAGCAGTTTGATTCACCCATTCTGGGACACCCTGTATATCCGAGGCCCGTGACAAATTCTGTGCATGGGGGCCCTTGACGTAAGTAGGGTTATTTTTCAGGGGGGACCCTGGACCATCGTCGTGATGCGACCATCCCGAGGGGTGGGGGGCCGATGGTGCGATTAAGGCCTTGGGCCGGGGCCCCCTCGGGCATTTTGTCAGCCCTGCCATCATATAGTTACGCCACTGAGAATTATTTATGTTACCTGTTTAGTGGTGGGCTTGGTGGTCATCTGAGGCCTTGTTGCCCATGTTGTCTGTGAAGTGGTAGCACTAGGTGGTCGAGTGGTAACAACACCTGCAACTGAAATAAAAAGTTTTTTTTATAAAGTTTAATTGGTCAGAAGATATTTTAAATGATAAGGTCGTTGTTTGTTTCTTGAAGTACAGAACTTCTCTCTGTCTGTTTTTGTTTCATGAGATGATTCAGGGTTTGCTAACCCTATTTTAATTAACGCGAAGCTCAAGACCGATCGCGATGGAGGCCCCATCTAGGGGACATAGTGACATAAGATCTTAAGTCAAGTAACCCTATTTTTAGGCTTTGCTATCTATCTGTAGTACTTCTTGACTATCAATATCTGTAATAATTACCAAGAGAGGGTGGGTGTGTCGGGGCAGTGTGGTCAGGCGGATGGGTGGGCAGTGGCGGGATGGTTGGCGGCCAGTTGGCCGGGATCTGCCGGAAGTTGAAGTTTGTTCCAAACGGCCACTGCGCGGATAGAGCTGACAGAACGCCTCTCTGAAAACTGAATCAAATTTTTTTGAAAACAAATCAATTCCATTGCTTACGGATAGCAAAAAATATTTTTTTCAACTTTCTAAAAATACAGTACAATCACTTTCCAAAAATAGAACGCTTTGTATTATACACCAACATTTAATATTGTAAATTATTTCCGGGATTGCATGTAACAACACATGATGCAATATTTATGGAAAATTTTAAAGTTAAGTATGGGATCCTCAACAGAAAATCGACTTATCATCATTGCAGGCTGGAAAGTACAATGACCATGAATTCTATGATTTATATGCCTCATAATCATGACGTGACCTTTCGTTATGTGGGTGGCGCATAGCTACGCGGTGTGATTCAAAACACGAGGATTAGTTCATGAATTTGGGGCAAATATGCAACTACATACTTTGTATGCGGGTCACCTTAATAAAGATAAAAAATGGCAATAATTTTGTAAATCACATAACCCATTAAAATAGTCGGAATTACTGGCGTCGGAATTTATTGATATTACAGTTATTACAACCTCTGTTATGTAAAAATACAGCATTATTAGGTTATAAATCCAATAAAAATGACTATTTTGTCTGGTGATTTGTATCTTACCCAGCTAACTGCATTGGGGGTAGTTGCATAGGTGCGGCTGCGGGTAAGATTCCCAGTCGCTGAACGTCAGGCTCCTGTTGAGGTGGAGTTCCTACGGGCTCGGTACAGCATACGCCAAAGACCTAAAATACATACAAAATACTTTGAGCATAATAATATTACAATATATCTTGTTTAAGACTTTAATTACTGTTAAGTGAGATAAACCGTGAGTCCTTAAATCAGGAAATTTCAGTTTGCATAAACTTTTGACAAGCACAGCTTAGTCTAAGTGCAGCAGCCGCTAGAAAAATAATTTTATAACCTTTTGTTGGCAATAAATGACTTTATTATTTACTGTTACTTATCTGTACGAGTACAAGAAATGCTTTTAATGATACGAATGCTCGAAAAAATTAAATGAAAGATAAGTAATTATCATTTTATGTGCGCTAACCTCCATATTGTCGGCGCTAATATAGCTGCATGTGTCGTAATGTCCCATCACCCATCCGTCAACACCTGACACGTCTACCACCTTTATCAATGGGTAGCATTCTCGGAAACTCTTGCAGGTCCCCTTTTTACCCAGGGTTGTTTCACAGTCCATGCCAAAAGCTCCATCAGTTTGCTGAAAAAAAGGATAAGCGTTAAAAAATTGCTTTGCAAATTGCTTGATTGTTATTCTAAAACTAGCTTTCGACTGCGGCTTCGCTCGTGTGGATCTATGGATCCCCGATTCATCTCTTTAGGGTGAAATTTAGAAAATCCCTTTTTAGCCTATATTTTGTACCCTACGTCATAATAACTATCTGCATGCCTTTCAGCACAATTTGTTCAGTTTCAGTGGTTAAGCTATATGCTGATTGATTAGTCAGTAGTAGTTGCCTTTTGTGTACAGAAATAATTTATTTGAATTATTCTACAAAAACTTACCGATCTAGTCTGAAAATACAGAAGTTGTTTCCCATCTCTAGTGTTATTTGTTGTGTCCCTCCTCGCGCGACTCACGGCAGCTAAAAAACACAAAAAAATATAATTTCAAGTTGACAGACAGGATCCTTCTCCTTTTGATTCGAGATTTATAGCTTTAATAAACCTGTTCAGCCGTAGTTTTTAAAAATAGAGCAGACTTCGCTACAAGTTATTAGCTCCGTTAAATTTAAGACGGTCTCATTTCAATATTTTTTTTGTCTTCATTATCATTAAGCATCAAAATTATACAAGTAACAGTTCCTTGCGAGAAGCTTCATAGTTGTTTTTATGGAAGGCTATTTTATTTTATGTTGTATGGTATTATTGATTACGCCAACTCTACACTCGCCAATTACTTAATTTATAATCGACTAAGTAAGTACTAACGGTATCTTCATTTACGAGTACCGTAACATCAACAAAATATGTAGTATGTAAGATCCCAAAACCAGTCGCCACCCACGAAAGCTTGTTTGGACACCGTCAATATTTATTTTTATTAAGGTCGCTTTTTATGGTTTCAGAAATACGCGTACTACCATGAACTCGCTCTGGTTTTGCGGTTAGATAAGAAAGAATTCATCCGCAACTTTATTTTGTGCGTAAATTCGCAACTTAGGTGCCGGACTCAGGTATTTATGTATCAAGTTTTATGTATGATAGCCGATGTTATAGTCCGACCAGGAACATAAAAACCCTCGCTATGTTGCGGAAAACTAATGGTACTATAGGTGTACCAGAATCTCATGGCAAACAAAAATATTGGAAAAGTGTGTTTTTCATATGGCAATTGTCTATGGTTTAATTGTCACCTGTCAAAGAAAATTATGAAATCTGTCAGCCGCTGCAAAATTTTTGTAATCTCTTCTTGACTATTTGTTATTTTTCTGAAAAAGTCGAAAAAGTTCAAGCAACGCGTATTGTTTTCAATGTGAATTGTAAAATAAGGCATAATTCAAAGTCAATCTTTGATTCTAAAGCGCGTCGTCGAATTGACAGTAAGTTGGACTGAAATGTTTTGATACATTTAGTTTATTACCCAACTGCTTCAGAAGGAGGGTTGTGTTTTTTTATATTATTCTTACTTAATAGCTGCTTTATCGGGGTTTTCAGGTATATCTCACAAATTGGTGCAGATGTTATGACCATGTAAAGAAAATTGAAAAAAATTTCATCAAAGCAAGATTGAATAATGGAGAAGTTTCCATTTTTTTTCTTTTAAATAAACTTGAAATAAATATAAGTAAAACTTATAATAATTGTGAAATAATCATGAAAATAATAAATAAGTTACAGGGCCCTAAAGTTGCGCATAACTATTCACGCCTAATTTGTTATTACACAAATTACTAATACTCCCGTTAGCCCCTCGTACTAAGCTAAATATGCTTGTGTCACGAGTGAGCTCACCACAATAGTCGAGCGGCGGCGGGGACCGAACCCGCGTTCCCCGGATCACGAGTCGGCCAGTCCGACCCCTTCACCATTCGGCTATCGTGGCTTTCTATGGCTATGGTAATATAAATAATTTATTTCTCAGACATTTCTTGATCGATTTAAAAAAAAACTTCACCGTCTTTTTAGTTTTGGTATATGTATATTTTAATCCCATTCAGAGAAAATTAAATATAGTCTTTTTAACATCAGGAACTTCTCCATTGAAATGCTGGAAGAGCAATTTATTTACAGTACCTCTTTATCTTGATCATCTGTCTATTGAAGAACAAGAAATGCAAGTGGAGTTCTTAGAATCGTTTTCTAGTTCTGAATGAAGTGATAAGTTAAAAGTATGATGCATAATAAAATTAGTTACTTAAAGTAATATACGATTTATTTAATTTCCAAGACATTTTCCTATGTTAAAAACCTGATGTCTAACAACATTCTTCATACATATATCTACCTAAAATGTATATTCGTATAGGTCTACCAGAAACTCATGGCAAACAAAAATATTGGAAAAGTGTGTTTTTCATATGGCAATTGTCTATGGCTTTATTGTCACCTGTCAAAGAAAATTATGAAATCTGTCAGCCGCTGCAAAAATTTTGTAATCTCTTCTTGACTATTTGTTATTTTTGTGAAAAAGTCGAAAAAGCTCAAGCAATTCATATTGTTTTCAACGTGAATTGTAAAATAAGGCATAATTCAAAGTCAATCATTGATTTTAAAGCATGTCGTCGAGTTGACAGTAAGTTGAACTAAAATGTTTTGATACATTAGTTTATTACCCAACTGCGTCAGGAGGGTTATGTTTTTTATATTATTCTTACCTAATAGCTACTTTATCGGGGTTTTCAGGTGTACTCACAAATTGGTATAGAAGAATGGTCAAAATGTTTAAGACCATGTAAAGAAAATTGAAAAAGATTTCATCAAGCAAGATTGAATAATGGAAAAGTTTCCAATTTTTTCTTTTAAAATGTTTTTTTAAAATGCTGATTATCTTAATCATCTATTGAAGAACAAGAAATGCAAATGGAGTTCTTAGAATCGTTTTCTAGTTCTGAATGAAGTGATAAGTTATAAGTATGATGCATATTAAAATTAGTTACTTAAAGTAATATAACTACGATTTATTTATTTTTCAAGACATTTTCTTATGTTAAAAACCCGATGTATAACAACATTCTTCATACACATACCTACCTACCTAAAATGTATATTCGTACTTCATGTTCATTAATATTAAAGTCATAAAAGTAAAAAATTAAACAGTATCAAGATCGTTTATTCCAATTTCCCCAGTATTGCTCTCAACAAAGTTTATTTTCCCTATTTGCCATGAGATTCTGGTACACCTATAATTTCTTTTAATGGCAACAGTAACTGAAAACATTATTTCAAATGTGTGCAATTGATTTTTTTGAATTAAATTGCTAAAATCTTTTTACAGTCGTGAAAAAAAAGTGGTTCACAATGTGTTAAAGTATTTGTCGAAGAAAAATATGAAGGGTTCGGACAATATTTTCATTGAATAATGTTTCCGATAAAGGTTGTCAAATTGACTGACATGTTTATCGTATAGTACAGTCCACTATGAAAATTAGCTGTGGTTTGTTTCAACTACCTATTTTAAAGTTTTTTGTCAATTTGTAAGTGTTGAATTTTATGGAATTGGGAAAGAAGTACCGAGTTTGAAGCGTTCATGAGGAGACATCACAGTTGAATATTCAAGTTCTGAATTTGATTATTGATGAATAATAAAATAAATCCTAATAATTCGATTGATGGTTTCATTTAATTTATTTAAACCAGGTTATCTATATAATATTTTTTCGTTAAATTATGAAAATATCAAATTAGCCCGTAATCCTGAATCCTGATACATAAAGTTAGCCTATTAATTTAACACAGGTACGACTGTACTCAGTGTTGCACTATCAAATGCAATTGACGCGCCTCTATGCCAGTGTTTTTATGTTCCTGGTCAGGCTACAGTTGTGTAGTTTAAAAAAAAATAGTGGCCCAAAATCAAGGCAGTATATTTTCTCAATTTCAAAAATCATTTCCGAAAACGTTTTACCTAGTTTTTCCTGTCCTACTATTTCTTATGTAGGTAACTTTAGTTGGTACAGCTTATAACACGAGAAAAATATGTTTCTGTCTTCCGTTTCTATAATGGTGTAGTAAAGCACCGTTTTTTTCATTGCCACTTATGCAAACACGCATTGTTATTCCAAAAAGGATCAGCGAGAATTAGTCAGCTCAGTACAACGCGTGTGCCGTATGTAAACATGTATGTTATTTATTTCGTACCACTGCATACCGTTACCGTTATAATGTAACGACTTTATTGGATTCCAACGTCATTTAGGCATTGAGTGGACTGCGTTCAAAGAATGTGTAATGCCTTGGTTAGAACACATACCATTGAAATGTCTCATTTATCCAATAAGCCTCTGGTAAAAAGTTTAAGTTAAAGTTGGTATTTTATTTTGGGCTGATTTTCCAATCATCAGATAACTTTTAACTGAAGAATAAGTTGACACATTGACAGTTTCAGTATGGGAAATATGTCAAAATGACAAGTTTATTCTTCAGATAAAAGATATCTGACGATTGAAAAATCAGCCCTTAATAAAATAATTTTTACAGCTTTACCATATCTATGTAATGCAATAATTTATTAATAAATAAAAATGATAACTAAAGCCCCATAAAAAATACAAGCAAACCAGTGTTTATCATAATAAAAAGTAATGTTATGGGCCCGGCTTGTAAGATTATAGTAGTTTGTTCATATCAAGTTAGTATAGTGGAGGTTTTATTGCTTCTCTTTTTATCTGTCTCATCTTTGTATATTCTATAGTAGTAAATTTAACTGATTGGAGTCGTAAAGTTAGTTCTTGCCAATTTGCAGCTTGAACAGCCAACCTTGAAGCTGATGTTGAGGCTTCAGCCGTTACAATTTTACTTCTACACAATTTAAGATCCTCATTGCACAGTGATTAAGTCTTATTTCCTCTGGCGATATAATAATAATGTATGTCTTTTAAAGGTTCCTAGATCCAACATGTAAAATTGTATGCTGCTGCAATGTTAAGCTGAAGTAAACTTTATTACTGTGTAAAGGAGTGGTTTTTAATCTATAACAGTCGGTTTTGTCGTGTCTCGTCTGTTTCTTAAACAGCATCGCCTATATGGCATGCGAGTGGACCGATTATTGCACCTAGCAGCACCCATCCTTGAACTTGACGTCAGAATTCTCAGACTTATTGTTAACACTTTGCGTACATTCCGATAAACCCTTAAAATAGAAATCTACCCTCAGGTACATTTTATGTTCGAAAAAATTTGTGGTAGCAAATTATAGATTTTGACTTTCGACTTTTAACGACAGCAAACATGTTGGATCGGTTGTCTAAAAAATAAATTGTTCTCAGGATTCCGGGTTCAGCGATCCAATGTAGGAAAATGTCAGCAGCGTCACCCGTCCTCAATCTCCGGCGTTCAATCTAATTAATGTCCTCGAGCAAAAAAGCGCACTACTTAAGCGCTCGTCTAAGTGGCGCGGACAATGCTTTGATTGATGTGATCGGCTGCGGGGTGTGGGCGTTTGACAATTTGCATTGAATCGATCCCGTACCGATTTTTAGGGTCCCGTACTGAATAACAGATCCTATTGATGATTACTCACTCGTTATGAGGAAAATTTCAGAAACTAGGTTCATGGATAGATATTGATATTGTAAAAAGACGTAATTTAATGACCCAAAATGGGCCTATATTATTCTCAAATAGATACAGAAAAACTATCGCGAAATTATAAAGAATTCTATCCGAAATGCACTTGTTAATTGACCCTGTAGTACGGAACCTTTTACATGCGGGTATAATTCGCTCTTTAAAGATTTTTTTCAATAGTGTCCCACGTTTGTTTTGTATTCAAGATAATCGAACACGGGTTGTCGACCACCATTACACGATTTTGACGATTTAGACACATCAACATCACCAAAGCACATTATTTAAACTCTACATTACTGTCAGACAGACTGTCTTATAGATACCGTAATGGTATCAATTAATTTACATAGCAAAGTGCCAAATATCGATCGAGTAAAATTTATTTCCGATCGTTTTCGCCTGTGGCCGGACATCTCAGTTGCAAATAACTTTCTCTAGCCTCAAAACCTCATACTGACTGTGACGAGCATTGTTTTAGTGCCCACACCGTAAGAATAATAATGACTCGTTTTGCGAAAAATAAAGGAAAATTAGAACCTATTTTTCTATGACTTCTAGGAATTTTCTTCTCCGTGCAAGTATTCAAAGTCCCATTCATTCGCCTATAAGTCAGTCAATTATTTCAAAATATCGACATTGATCTTGAAACACTTTATCAGAAATTGAAGTTCAGTCAATTCACGAAAAAATGTATAAAGGCATTACACATTTTGAACATCACACGCATTCATAAGGCAAAATTTAAAAAAAAAATGCTACAAATACTCGTATTAGAAATAACAATTCGTCAGAAGAAAAACAAAACAACTCACCATTAATTATAACCGCATCGTCGGTGTAAAAGGCGCCATCTTTCGGTGAAAATCCATTACTGTTCTCAGAGTCACTGCCGCATGTCAAGGCCAAGAGCCCCATCCAGAGAATTAGCAGTTTAGTTCCCATTGCCATTTTATTCATTCACTAATACTACGAAGGATTAGCGGACGCGACGCGAGGATGTGCGGCCCGCAAGGAGTCGCTTCGCAAAATGCTTCGGGCTCCTCACCTCGCGGCTTTATAATATTTTTACTGACGCTCTACATTAGGTTAAAAAGATAACAGAGCTTTTTCTTCTTTTGTATGGCTCGACATTTCGATACAGACGAGCTTTATAAAATATGACAACCATTCGATTGAATGCATTCGCGAGGGTGTTTTCGATTGATGGTGTTTTCTTTTTTTAGAGTTCACACGGATCACAACAAAGAAATGATTCGGGGAGCGTTGACCTTTGCTGGAATCTCAGCTGGAATGGTAAGGAGCTCAATTTGATACCCACCCACTGTAATTTAAAGGTTCAGCGACAGGTAAGTTTTAAATAATTTTTGCCATGGGCGCCGCCAAGACGCCAGGCCCGTGAAATCGCGGCTTCCAATATTGGGGCGCTAATGTTCAGTTATCGTTCGTTAGAATGGTATTTTGTGCAGTACGAAGGTAGCGAAACAAATTAAACTTAATGTATTTTTGAAATTGTACGATTAATCCTTAAAGTTTAATATTATTTATTAAAATAAAAATCGTCGACCTTGCCTACTAACTAACTCGGTTTGAAAACGTGTGGTCGTCGCAGGGCTTTTTGCTGAAAGTATTTCAATTTGTAAAATGCTGACTTTATTGAATGAAATGATCAAATAATTTAATTATAATAGAATGAATTAACACGATTTTCGAATTTATTTTCGCGTTTCCGGTTTTCAGCCTGAAACTGCTGAACCAACATTGATGAGCTACTTCTGCGTATACCTACTCATGAAATGAAAATTTACAGGTAAGTATTTGTGAATCGTTCATTTTTAACTGGTGTGTTTAGGTACTTTCCTCTTTTTAAAAAGAAATAATCAACTCTATTTTTTACTGAAACGTTTTAGTCCAGTTTTCCTTAAGGAATACCTATGTCAGATTTGTTGGTGCTTTTAGTCAATCTTTGTCACGATGGAGATATGTTAACCACAAAAACAACTGAACCAGTGTCGATGACCTGCTCGAAATAAGTCTCATTAATATTTTTGACGAACGCTTTTAAGAGCAGGCCGCTCCACTTTATCTCAGATTAGTGCCTAACTAACTGTCTTAAGTATGCGCCATCAATTTCTCAAATAACAACGTTAATAACTTGCAAATGTTAATGTAATACACATTTAGTGCATGGAAATAAAGAGACCTATTTGTCTAGATCACTAATCATGATTGGAATGTAGATAAACGGAACAAGCAAAGCGATTAGATGCGATACTCAAAAGTTCAATCGTATACATCTGTGGATTACCGTTGAAATAACACCACTATTTAAAGTGAGAATAAAGGATGTAGGTACGCGCTAGAGAAACGCACATAATTTATTTAGGGTTATTATTATCGCCGTTAATCTTAAATGTTCCGTTATGTCAATGATCGGTTTCTTTAGGAATATTTGCACGCAAAAAGTAGGGACACAAAGTCAGTCGCAAATGGTTTAACACTTATCAAGTCTGACAGCCAGGTTCTTTAAGAACTGCGCAATTAAGGTTGCAGTTTTAAAATACATACAGTTTGTAAGTAAGTTTTTAACATCGGAAACCAAACATTGTTTTAAATTTATTATTGCCTGTCTTCATCTGCCTGTAGTACCAAACTGCTACAATGAATGATACTTATAAAAAGATAATTTTAAAAGGTTCTTGAAGAACCTTTTAAAATATGTATTTTAAAAGTACATAGCAACACTGCAAAGCCCAAAGCGCACTGCGCTGATATTAAGTGTAAAGCTTTGAAACAACATGTTTATAAATATTGTTAATAAAACTTGGTCTAATAAGTGGATGCTGATGCAATGAGGGTTTTCGCGAATGAAAGATCCGCTAGATGGCGGGACGTGGATGTGGGGTCTGACTGCTGCGTGATTGGTGGATTTTGACATATCTGTCAATGTCATGTCAAAAATAACCAATCAAAATTTGGACCTCTTGTCTACGTATTGCCATCTGGCGGATTTTTCATTCCCGAAAACCCTCATTAGCAAAGAGCTCAAAACAGGGCTGTGACTTAAAGCTCAAAAATCTGGTTTAGGTTCCCGTGCATTTTTTGTTCATGCAAAGGCTGACGCGTAGCGCGGAGCGCATTGCGCTATGAACTCGGTGCTAAAATGTCAAAGATAAGTATGTGCCAAAAGCTACCAAAAGCAGTACCTCTGAACTGAAAATGACTGCAATATCATCTCTTTATTAATTTTGGCGTTCTAATTTTGTTCCACACATTAAGCACTGCATGCACTCTGGAATATCAAATCTATGATTAAAATGTACGAGGCGTAAGTAAGTTAAGGCCCTGGCAAACAGCGAGTGTCTCTACACGCCCACTAAGTACATGTTGACTGGTTTTGCCCCTCGTTTTATCGGTCTATTCCACTTTGATCACCTGGCTTTGATCACCCAGGTGATCAAAGTGGACTTCCAGCGACAATTTAGTGTTCTTTGATCACCCACGGATACGATGCTCTGGGTGATCAAAGTGAACTCCATTTAAATTGTTATTTTAGTAGTAGTAAGAGATTGTCACCTGTGCGCTGCGCCCGATAGGTCAGCAATTTGAACTATGAAAGTGTTTGTTAACTGATTATTTACAAGTTATATGTCTCTGTGAGGCTGAATTGCTATGTTTTTTTAAAAGGCAGTGTTAAAGTATCATTATCAAACATTCTTAGCAAGTAACTTCTTTGAGCTGGATTGCTATTGCTATGAAAAGGCTCAACTGAGAATAATTTTGATACCACCTTAGCATGCGGCATCTAGACAAAATTGCTATAAATATTTCAAAATGGCAATCTTCGACAGATATCTCAATAAGATGACCTACTGTTGATCAACAAGTTGTATGGTAAACAAGTTTGACTCGTTTGCAACTTTAATTGTTTTTGGTTGAATATTTAATATGTAGAGACTACATATTGTCTTATTTTGCATCGTCTTTTTCGGTTAGACGTTGAAGATTGTGTCTTTTTATATAATCTATACGGTTGTTACGACTGTCGGTGCAATTCCTTTCTGCATAAGTTGGTGATTCAGCTAAGTAAGTCCATTAGACAGGTTTCATTAAAAGGAGCTGCAGGTATGCTGTGACATAACGACCCAGGCCGATTTTATGCTTCAATAATTGGATGTGTATGCTTATAATTTGTAATTTAAACCACGTAGGAGCATCCTTAAAATAGTAGGTATTAGTTTGTTGATGAGAGGATCATTTTGTAGAATGAACTAAAAAAGCTAAAAAGTAAGTAATGGAAAACGGAGACTTATCTCTTGTGTAGAGCCAATTTCTACGAATTTAATTTGAACGGTATCCGTTAATTTGCTACTTCACCCACAACCCACAAATTGCTTATAACATTATGTTATATGTTTCTTAATTACAACAGATGACTGCACTAACCGGCGTCATTGTTAAGAATGACTTACATAATGAAGAAAAGAAGCCGTGATTCGCGTATTCCGTACCGTAGGTCTATGGGTGACATTGCGTGGCGGCTGTTTATGCAATCTGCCCAACGGCCAAAGCTGACCGCTCATACAGTCAGCACACGAAGTCAGTCACTCGGTCACGCTACTCGTGTACAAAATAACAATACAAAATATATCCTTCATATCATTTGCTTTATAGTGTTGAGAAATAATTATGAAGTTTCTTTTAAAATATGTCTTAGTTTTGGCAACGACTCTCGCTTGTAATGGACTTGTTGACATAGGTAAGTGAATAATAATAGATTACGTCAAATATGCACTTAATTAAATTTATTCTGCATGACCTTAGCCTATATTAAAAATGTTTTCGTTGGTAACAGCTCCATCTTTTTTAATATTCTCTCAGTTTCTAAAGAAACCTTTCTCTAACCTTATAAGAATACGTTATGTATTAGCCGAACCTTTTTATTATCCTGCTGAACATTTGATTGATTAAGTAATTTACCTATCACAAACCTATTGCAAAACAAAGACGTTAATAAAATATTTATTTACGTCGCTTATGGCTTAATAAATTGAGCTTTAAAAGTAAATGTAGAGTACTGTTTGTAGATAACTATAGATAGATGCATGATTGCATATTCTGGTATTCTGCAGGTCCGTATGTTTAATGCTTTTGTTTTGGCACCGAAGTTGTCAAGTTTCTCCTTTGTGTCTGGTTATATTTCCGTACCTGCATTGGCCTGCATCCTCATGCAAGGTGGGGACCATCCATGATTATCTGTAGATCTAGAGGAGTGGCACTTTTTGATTGAATCGAAAATCAAATCCATTATAACTCCATACAAAAAGGCCTTTCGACCATCTTTCGACATTACAACTGTCACATTTTGCCACTTGTCTAGGGGGGCTCTAATACCTTATTCCGATTAAATGCTAGTAATCATCTGTAGCATTAGGTGCCCTGTGCCCTAAGGACGCGAAGCTTGTAGGAGTAACTTGATATTCCGTCCGTTATGTATTTGAAATTACCAATGTAAAGCTACGGGTGTCATATCTATTTACAATGAGTTAACTACAGAATGTATACTTTCCATTTATAGTTGTTTATTTTTTTGAGAAACCGGGTTTTGATTGTTTTTAAAAAAATAGGTTTTGTTAAAGACAACTTTCCCGAGACCGCAGTTTGTCTTGGACTTGACCTGAGGCCTTGCACGTTGAATTACTCGCAATTACTACTGTTTTCCGGATCGTTTTGATTGTTCCTAAGTATATCATTTTCTGATCTTGCCATTTGACACCAAGCCTTTAATTATATTCAATTGATATGCAATTGTCGCTATTAAGCGAATGACTTGCATAAAATAATGATTAGACGTAAAATTATTTTTCTTTAGAGTTAGCAACAGATTGTAAAATTAAAGAGTTTTGGTTAGTTAATTTCGATTTAGCCAAAGTTAACTCTACCGATCACTGTTTTGTTCACTTTATCAAAATTATACCTCAGGATTATTTATTTACTTACTCGTAACATGTTTGTTTACTCAAGAAACCTTAGATCCAAGTTAGTTCTATTATTGAATTGCCCTCGAAGGTTAAATTACACTTAAAGATTCATATGGAATGATGTTTGCACACCTTGACCAACATAATTTGTCGATGGACTTATGATAGAATTTAATATTACAGTTATTTCCTACGAATGGTTAAAATATATAAAAGTAGTGACCTAGTAGGTACCTAACTTGTTTTAAAAAAGCCGCACGCTTGGTTAAATTAAATTAACTAAGTATTATTGCGTCCAGACTTCTAGACTAAGATTCTAATTGTTTCTAATAATTATATTTTTATATTGCTTATTGATGTTTGTTTCAACTAGTAGACGTAAGTGTATTTTAACTTAAAGAAGAATTTTGAATTCAGAAATTGTAGTAAAAAAGTATTAAACTTTCAAATCACCAAATTGTACTGGGTGTTTCTAATTACGTGTCCACTACTGTACCTAGGTCAGTTATTATTTTTCATTTTTTGTCATGCACCTTGAATGGTTTCTCTTGAATGATTTGAACTACGTGAGTTGACTGCGTTTCCAAGGCACGCCACCCAGTCCGATCCTCAACTAATTTCTACGTACCATCTGGTTTTGGTGGTAATTTCCCGAGCCAAGGTTTCCTCTAAAACGTTTTCTATCCTAGATGTTTCTATGGCAATACTATTATAACGCTGTTTTAAGAAGAAATAGTATTTTAAGAAGAAATTATCTAGGTACCTGTACCAGATCATGCGACTTAGCTCTACATTTATTACCTACTAACTTTCCGCCCGCGGCTTCGACCGCGGTTTTCCCGGAAATTATTCATCGTATTTCATCGAAATTCATTCTTGGACTTCAACGAACATTAATGAAAATTAAAAGAATTTGTAAAATTGGTCCTGGCGTTGTTGAGTTGCGCTTACCAACACATTTTGCGATTCATTTTTATAATTACGAATATCTTTTACTATTTTCAGAGAAATATCTAAATATCTTTTACTATTTTCAGAGAAATATCTAAAGGTATGCGATCGAGATTCTGAAGATGTTAACGATTGCTTGATAGAAGCAGTCCAGGACGGCCTTGCTTCTGTAGCTGATGGAATCCCAGACTTGGATGTACCACCAGTGGACCCATACAACCAAAAGGATTTGCGGTTGGAATACAAAAATAACCAGGTATTATAATAATATGCTCTTATCTAGACTAAGAAAATTGTAGTCTTGGGCTCTCTTAAGTTGGGTTTAATAGTTTTAGCTCAGACACTGTAATTTGTTATTTTGTAATCTCTACATAACTATACGCATTTGAACATGACGCGGATGCATGTTGGCATGGACCATATTCTTAGATGATATTTAATAATATTATGTCGTGGAAATATTCCTAGCCTTGTCTTAATATGTAGAGTTAAAATTAGATAAAACTTGTTCTTACTGTGTTATAGGTTTATTCAAAAGCGGTTTTTGACTTCTATTTACAATATTACTCACAAACTGCTTTTGAATAAACCATTCAAATGACTTTTTTCAGATCTATGCTAAACTAATAGCAAAAGACATCTATGTTGAGGGACTGAAGAATTCGAAAATTCACGATGCAAGGTAACTCATTTTATATTGAAACTTGCTATATTAACTAACCCTCTGAAGGTATAAGAGTATCTAATAGGTATCCAATAATAATCCAAGAAGTAAAATAATAAGTAGGTACCTAATTATCATTCCAATATTAGAAGAAAAAAAAATCATTAGAGCTTGAGAATACGATGAATCTAACTACCTACTCTATGGGACAACAAAACAACTTAAACAACCCGCTTAAAAAATCTATGCAACTTTTTGTAGATGACTGAATGATTTGCAAAAACAGAGATTTACTTATGCCTAATTGCTAGAACAAGGAAGTGTGTCATTTGGTCTGAAATTATAGACATAATTGTTTCAATTTAATGTGTTTATATGATTCTTCAGTGGGTTTTTGCCGATTGCTATGTGTTCACTGCAATGTATTTTAATTACAGACTCAAAGCTGACGAAGACCGATTTCATCTCGAGGTGGATGTAACAACTCCGAGAATTAAAATTCGGGGCCAGTATATTGGAGAAGGCCGCTATAATTCGCTGCAGATACGTGCAAACGGACAATTCAGCACAAATATGAGTTAGTACTTTATCTTTAAGCTTGACGTCCATTGGCGTATCTAGGGTCATTTTTCAGGGGGCCTGGTCCTTAACAGCCATGATACGGGGGGGGGGGTGCGATTGGTATCACAGCTCATGAATGAGTACCTACTATCATCTATCCTCTTTAAACCGGTAGCCTACTGGGGTGGGCATTCTGGGGACGTGCCCCTCCGCTATGCGCTAGCGTTATTTGTCTGGGACGTCAACATAGCTACGCTAAATAATAACTAGAAAAAAGAAAGAAAGAAAGAAAAATATTTTTAACTAGACCTATTTTTGTTTGTTCTTATTTTGATTCCTACATTATACCGAAACCCTTAGAAAAATCCTTTGTGTTTTATTTAGTAAGCATTATTGAGCCGTGTAAGTTTATGAATTAAATTATGTTATTAAAATTATATCATTTACTTCTTTCAGCGGACTTAGTTTACACTTGGAAACTCGACGGTGTTCCTAAAAAAACAGAAAATGGTACTTTTGTGCGTATCAATGCGTTCTACATGCGGCCTGACGTTGGCGACATGAAGTCACTTCTGACGAATGAAAACCCTGATAGTAAAGAATTGAGTAAGTATAGTTTATATTTTAAACGCTAACATTATTAGGTTAGGTATTATATACACCGTGTTACTTTGCATTCTTGCCATATTCACAGAGATAAAAGTAGGGAACAATACCTATTATTTAAGATAAACAAGAGACTCCCATAAAGAAAGTACACTAAGATTTTAGTAAATTTTGTTTTTCAGTACAAATTGGAATAAACCAATTTTGTCTCGCACGGTCTACAGGTGCAAGTGGAATAAACCTAGTGGGCGTGGCCTAGTTCTTAATAATCTGATGTTTTATGGCTCTGGGTACCAGCCTTTTTATCCAGTCATAATAATTATTTTAAAATATTTTCAGTTGATTTCAGATTTTCCTTTCTACTTTACGGGCTTAGGACCGTCAAAAATACGTAATAATTATTAGGGTTTTAATTAATTTATAACATTGTACCCTATTTTTACTAAGTAATAAATTAAGTATGAAATGAAATCACCTTATTCACAATTAATTATTTATTTATAAGTTCCTACTTACAAAGTTTACGTACTGCGAAGCAAGTGTTCAAATGTCCTCCGTTCTGATGAAAGCACAGTCTAGCACGGCGAAGCGTAGGTTTTTCGCTTTAGTTTTCGCAACATAAACGTTTTGTCTCACAGTTTCACTAAAACAATCCTTTCATGTAACGCGTTTACACTGTTTAACTCTTCTGCGCATACCAGTCGTTTCAAGTCACTCCAAAAATCCATTGGTGTTAGGTCCGAGGATCGTGGTGGCCAAGCTACTGGACCCCTCGTCCAATCCACTGTTCACCAAACGTATTATTCACGCACTTGACGTCCTTATTGTGGGGGAGCACCATCCTGCTGGTAGTAGAGCATTTGGTGTAACGCTAAGGGTACGTCATCAAGAATTTCGACTAAGACGTCTTGCAGACACTCCAAGCACCATTTTGATTAAATTATTCGTTGTTTGAATACACTTCAGTCATTTTTGTATTATTTAGAACGTGATTTGTGATTGATGGATTTTTCAGTTATTTACAAGTGTCAAAAAGACATTTTAAAGACAATAGATTGCAAAAGATATTTAAAAATACAATAAAAAGTAAAAAAGTCTCCATCGCCATCGCCAACAAGTGATGTGCATGCGTTACGATAATTAGTGGTGTGTTTAACAGATTGTCGATAAAATAAAATACTCAAGATTAAAAAAAATTTTTTTCGGTCATAATTTTTTTACGGATTTGTGTTCAGTATCAGTAATATAGTAACCTCTGTAAATATGGCAAGAATGCAAAGTAACACCCTGTATATACAGGGTGGAAACGATAAGTGATCTCACTCGATTATTTCTAAACCATACAAGATATCGAAAAACTGGTTCCTGATCCTGAAAGTGCTTTACGAGCTCTTTCAAACGGCCCCAATAACAGGTTACAGAATAAACTGGATCTATCCGAAAATTCAATGTTTCCGGCTTCCATACATTTGGTACAGCCTCATAATATTAAAAACTACAGAAGGTATCGTAAAACTGGTTACTAATCCTAAAAGTGCTTCACGAGCTCTATCCAACGGTAACAATATTAAGTTACAGAATAAACTGGATCTATCCAAAAATCCAATGTTTCCATCCCCCATACATTTAGTACTACCACAGTCATGGCACTCATCTCTTGATACTTGATACAACACTTTATAGCAAGTAAAGCCTAAAACTAATTTTTTCCTTGAATAATTTTAAATAAAAATGTTTAAATTTACGAGTTTTTTTTAGGTTCATTATTTAATTTTTAAAAATTACACTTAATATTGTGTGGTTGGCATACATTTAGTATGGAAGCTGGAAACATTGAATTTTCAGATACTTCCAGTTTATTCTGTAACCTGTTATTGGTACCGTTTGAAAGAGTTCGTAAAGCACTTTCAGGGTCAGTAACCAGTTTTTCGATATCTTGTATGGTTTAGAAATTATCGAGTGAGATCACTTATCGTTTCCACCCTGTATTATGTATTACATACCTGTCGATTTTCAATAAACATTGATGATTTATTTACCTACACTTTAAAACAAAATGTACCTAAGTACACGTGGAACCAGGATACTACCTACACTTATCATATTTGGTACTAGCTTTCCGCCCGCGGCTTCGCCCGCGTTTAATTTTGTCTGTCACAGAAAAACTTTATCTCACGCGTTCCTGTTTCAAAAACCGGGATAAAAACTATCCTATGTTCTTCCCCGGGACTCAAACTATCTCTGTGCCAAATTTCATCAAAATCGGTTCAGTGGTTTAGGCGTGAAAGCAAGACAGACAGAGTTACTTTCCCATTTTATAATATTAGTATAGATTCTGTGGATGGTCCGAATATCCAGTTAGGTGAGATATAATTAATGAACAATTTATTTAGGACCAAAATCATAAATATCTACTGAGTTTATTAAACGGAAATACATTCATGCAAATATTATACTTAGTGCCTCCTATTTGTATGAAGTAAATTTATTATAGCTTAGGTATGCAATTAATACATTTTAAAATTTAATTTTGTTTTGTTTATACTCACTCACCATAAAATTTAAGTACCTTCATAAGTAACTGTGCACTGGCACATGACGAAAACTTTTAGACATTATTTTAATAGTAACCTATATGAACTTGTATAATCTACGAGTATTAGACTGACTATTATTTGAGACGCGCCCCCATACAAAAAATTACATTTCAACCTACAAAAAATATTCCAGTCAAGATTATTTATTGGTCGTATCGAGCAGTCTGGAATGCATTCTCTCAGCGGTCGCAGGTTTTTTATACTTAAGTACACAGATAGCCAGTACTAAGATGATCATTTCGCAAAAAAAAAACGAAAAATAAAAGAATGGTTTATTTTACAAGAAAAAGGATCAACTCTACATTCCTACAAGTTTTTACGCATCTTAGCATTGAATCGTTTCAAGTTTGCTCACCTAAATCTTTTTTGTGCTTACAGCTGAACTGGGAAATAGATTCACGAATCAAAATTGGAGGCTGCTCTACAGGGAGTTGCTACCATACGTCCAGGACAACTGGAACAAGATTGGAATCCGAGTCGCCAACAAAATATTCCTGAAAGTTCCATATGATCAGCTATTCCCATTAAAGTCGTAAAAAACTATTTAAGTTACCTACTCTATACTTATTTCAAAAATGGCGGGATTATTTAAAGATAATTTACTTATCTACCTACCTGCGATAAGCAGGGTATGAGTATGAGTTTGTCTGTGATAAATAAAAGTTTTTGTATGTGTTTTTTATTGATATTAAACTATTTTTATTTAACATGAAAGTTTAATTTTGTTTTTAACCGACTTATAAAAAGGAGGATGCAATATTATTGATTTTTATATGCGGACCTCACCGCACCGTGTAGCTTCTCCCTTATTAGTCGACTCATTGCTCGCAGTTTGCTCGAACCCTTAGGTTTTCGCACTAGTGTTGAATGAGCTGAATCCAGTCGGCCAAAGAATACTCATATAGATGACCCACGCTGAACTGTCCCACCAAACTCGATGACAGGGGGGCGCTACCATCGTTCAACTATATGGTTTCCAACATGGTAAAAATCGGAACCAGCGATCCGATATTGACGGTGGCGCCCCACTGTTAATGTCATCGATAGGACAGTCCAGTATTTTGGAACTATACTCCAAGAGTCGGCGGACTGGTGTGCGGTGGTATTCAAAGTAGCAAAAACTATTTTGCGAAATACCTTCAAAGGTTAGGCCTAAGAATTTTTCAGTTTTAGTCAGATGGGGAAAATGCGTGCACAATATTCTCGGCACCACAGATGAGACAGATCGGTACTTCCGAGTTCCGACTTCCGACCGCCTAAAATATGTTTAAAGCAAAATTAACTGTGACCGTGAGAATCGGACCCACTGTATTTGACATTTACTTATTTTGACATTCATTTGTCAGTGTCAGTTGTGGTGATAATTTTTATGGTTTGGTGATTGAATTCTACAAAATGTTTTACTGATCCAAAGTAAATCGTTTCTGAATTTTGAGTTGAAGAAGAGAAAAATATTAAACTACAATTTGTCACATATAAAAATCGTGAAATAATGCAAAACTAAACATGGCGAAAATGATAAAATTCTTAGTCGCCGGTTTGGTGAGGTACTGGTTGATTCACTTAGATTATTGGCAAACAATAGCTAATAGAGTTGAAATTGCCACTCCTTTGAACTCCTGGAAGAGATTAGTTGAAGGTGTATTCCTATACGACCAAGGTATCAACCCCTACGCTGGAGATGCGTTTCACGAGTCGCCGTTGATGTTGATATTCTTCCACTTTCTAATGAAGAGATGTCCATTCTTATTGCCACTCATCTTCACAATATTGGATCTGCTAACAGCATATCTTCTGTACAAAACATCTAAATCTTTCATAAGAATATTCAAGATGTCTCAAGAGAAACATTTGAGCGACACGGCCGATGATTCAAAGACAATGCTTCTAAATGATGCTCAGTTGGATGAAGCGCCTGAGTATGTGCTGTCTGTCTACCTTTTCAATCCATATTCGGTATTGAACTGTGCTGCGATGACTACAACTGTAATACAGAATTTGTTGGTGGCGACATCTTTATGGGGCGCTTCAAGTGGTTACCGAGTGTTGGCGTGTGTGTTTATTGCCCTGGCTACACACCAAGCTTTGTACCCAGTACTTCTGATAGTACCCATTTCTATATTGTTGGCGGATGTAAACAATGGCTGCAACAAGTGTTCATACATTAGAACACTGTTGGTATTTGTTATCTGCTGGGGATTCCTCATCTACATATCAGCATACATAATGAATGGATCTTATGACTATGTCTACAATACATATGGATTCATGTAAGTAAAATATAGCCATACTACCAAATTACATAAAGTAGTTAAGTAATCTAAAATTATTGAATAGTGTTTTCTCTGGCATAACCTGATTTAATTCATATTTTCCATTATTTGCTTGATAAATATTTCTAGTATTAATTTATCATTTAATTGTTTCAGACTCACAGTGCCAGACCTGAAACCGAACATTGGGCTCTTTTGGTACTTCTTCACAGAGATGTTCGAGCACTTTAGGCTGTTATTTGTTTGTGCATTTCAAATCAATGCATTGGCCCTCTATGTGGTTCCTCTCACATTGCGGTTTAAGAAGGAACCTGTACTTTTGGCTACTGTGCTAATAGCACTGTCAACTATATTCAGATCTTATCCCTGTATCGGCGATGTTGGATTTTACTTGGCTCTGTTGCCAATGTGGAAGCATCTTTTTACATGTATGTAGTATTATTTGACCATTTACAAAAATACTATTTTAATATTCCTTTGAGAGACTCAAATGTATTTTTCATGTTTCAGTTATGCAACAAAAGTTCATAGTGGGATGTGCGTTCATTATCACGTCAGCCTTGGGACCAACAGTGTGGCATCTTTGGATATACTCCGGCTCCGCCAACGCCAACTTCTTCTTCGGAGTGACCCTATCCTTTGCTACAGCACAGATATTCTTGATAACTGATTTGCTATTTGCATACATTAAGCGAGAATTTACTCTCAAACATGGCTCTTCTAGGCAAGTTGATGGAAAACCAGCAAAATTAGTTTTACAATAAATAATTCTACAAATTAAGCTTGATTTCTGGCATTTACTAAAGAACAAATGTGTATTGATTATAATTATCTACTATTTATTTTATAATTACAATGTAATAATAGTGAAGAACAATAGACTAGATAATAATATGTATAATAAAATGTTAATGGTATCAATACATATAAATAGTTATTTGTATTCTGAATGTCATAAAATAAACTTCAATTTTAATTGGTAACTTTCAATAATTATTGTTCTTGATTCCAGATTGTATATTATAAATATTATGTATTAAGTAGATGCAGGTTTGTTAAATAATAACTTTAAATATTTCTAATATCAACATCACTATTGTTATCATGGTATTTATTTTATTATAAGATTATTTTAGATTACCATCAAAGACTGTTATATAATATAGAATTGTAATTTAGCAAGTTTGGTTGAAGTCTTACTGGTTGACTGGTTGTTTCAATTCCTGCTTTGAGATATAGATGTAATATTACACTGGTATTACATAATTATACATCTTGTTTGGTTACATAATTTCATTCATTCCATAAAATTCCAGATTGTAATGGCAAATTATTATAATGTAATATTATTTTTGTAAATGTAGTGAATGGCCAAGATGCTATAAAATATTGCTTAGACTACATTTATGAAAGAATTTATTAGTCTGTATTTAAACTTTATTTTTTACAACTTACATATTTTTCTACTTCATTAGAGGCAAGTTCTAATCTAGGTAAACACATATAATCTTTTTAACAAAGATGTAGTTGAATGATAATTTTGATAAACCGTCATACAAAATTATCTAGCACCTATCTAGAATTCTTATCTAGAATAGCTTTAAAGACAAAATTAAGGTTTCACATATGTGTTGTCATGAAATAAACGATTTTTGTTTACTATTGTACTTTTATTTATAAGTCACCTTAGTCAAGGTGCATAAATCGGGTGTGAAGATTGTCGCAAATTGTATTCTCAATTATTCACTATCTTATCATTCCCGTATTCAGTTGTTATCTACACGCCAAGCGTAATACAATGTGTCTAGTGTTTTAGTTTGGCCTAAATTAATGATGAACTTTTTCATATAAAATGAATAGCATATTTTTTAATTTCGTGTTTTCTCTAATACTTTTTACATGTAAGTAACACTTGTTCAGTTTTTCTTCTAATAATGTGACGAATTTAAAGAGCGGTACTTATGAAATGTTTTCGTGCTTAGATCACGCAAAACGTTTTTGGATTTAATTTATAGTTTATTTATAAAATATCAATACTCGTATTTTGTGCATAGTGTGCAAGAGTGCTATCGTCCCAAGGATCCCGGTTAATCTACAAGAATGCTACAGAGGTGGTGGACCGCCTCTTATGGCACCAAAACGTCTGGACGTCTACATCTCCCTACTGAGAAAACTGGAACTCAGTTCTAGACTTGATATTAAACTATTTAGTACTTCGTTACTCCGCAGGTATCAATAAGTCATAATTTTTATCAGTATTATTTTTATGGTTTCTTTATTTATTCACCTCCCATATTATTTTTTCAGTATCAGGCTAGATGGCGTTGAAGAGTCCCAGAGCGGTGTAGAAACAGAATTTGTTTTACCATTTCGAGCTGGAGACTTCCAGTTCCATAGGTACCAGATTCTCATGGACCTGTTTCTGCCAACCCAGAATCTTCTAGAAGTGGATGACATACTGTCCTTGTCAGAAAAATGTCTCTTGCATAGAATGATGAGTTCATCTGTGCGACAGTGGGAGAGAGGAGATGAGAACATTGCTTGCCCACTGTCAGCCCAGCAGAGGCAAAATATGGCGACTCAAAGTTCTGGTAGGTCAGTAACTCTATTTTTAATAATCATTATCTTACTTAATTTAATAGAAAAGCCTAGTTTTTATAAATTAAAATAAATTTGTAGGATCCACAGTAGATGTCCGATTGAAGAAGGCGTCATACAAACAGACTGGGGACCAATAGCTCCAGGTATTCTGGTAGCAGCAGTTGCAGCGTCGTTAGAGCCCCAGCGTGTTCTAATGTCGGATATCCTGAACGCTGACATATTCAAGGCGGGCATATCGGAGCCTCTCATGGTGTTAGCGAAGCAAGAGTGGTATGAGGACATAGAGGCTTTTAATGTTGAGGAGCAGCCTGCAGTACCAGATATAAGTAACGTGTGGGTTGCTACACTAGCGGGTATGTTGGTGATTTATTTGATAAAATTCCTATCGAATTTCAAAATTTTGTAGTCCTGTATGTATTGTAAATGGTAGCGCATTTTCTTACATAACTTTTCAATTCCTATCATAGGAGGTCCGAAAATATTTCTCATACAATTTGATACCATAATGATTATTCTTCATAAAAAATTTAAAACCTACATATTTAAAAACATAATCATTGATATTCATAACATCACTAATCATACACTTAGTTTTTACTAATATTTGTTTTCATATATTTTTCTATACTAATGATCGAAACTCATAATCATTCGAATAAATAACTATAATATTCATAAACGTGATGTATCCTAATATTTGTTTTCATAAATTTATTACTCATAAGTGTATTTATCCATAATATTGAAAATCATGATGTCTATATTCGTATTAAATCGTATTTTAACATTAAATTAATTTGAAATGGTCCAAAACAGACAATATTTTGTGCCACAAAACTAACGTGACAGAAACGAATCGCTGCAAAACCGACTCCACGTAGTCTTGTCTGCCCTACCCCTAGAGTGTAATTTAAAAGCCGGAGGCGCGGAGGGAGGGCAGCCCTCGCCCGCTGTAACGAGACTCAGGCGCCCGGGTGAGCTGGAGCGGCTGAGGCTGGTCGCCGAGGCGCCGAAGGCGGAAGTGCGGAAGCAAGCGTGGGCGCCTGAACCTCGTTACGCAAGGGCGGAAGGGCTGCACATCCCGCAGCGCCGGAGACGAGGAGATACCAATGCATGCTGCATGCTTGCTTTCATGCTGCATGCTCTGCATGCTTATCTACTCTATTAAATCTACTATATAAAAATAAGTCGGGTTTTCCTCCCTGACGCTATAACTCCAGAACGCACGAACCGATTTCCACGGTTTTGCATTCGTTGGAAAGGTCTCGGGCTCCGTGAGGTTTATAGCAAAGAAAATTCGGGAAAAGGGGGTAAAACAGGATCCACGCGTACGAAGTCGCGGGCGGCCGCTAGTTATATATGATTTTTTTAAAGATACGAGTATGTCTGTTATAAAGTAAATTATTCTGAACAACAACATTATGAGTTGAAGTATGTTCTTAGTAACAACATTATTAATTAAAACAATATTATGATCAATGAATGTTATGAAGAAAAAAGATCTGAAAATAAAAATTATGTATTTTAAATAGAGATGCCACGAATATTCGGCTACTATTCGGTATTCGGCCTATTCGGCCACTTTGTTTGGTATTCGGTATTCGGCCGAATAATAGGTACTATTCGGCCGAAAACCGAATACCAAATCATGGAAAAAAATGACACATCATATTAATCAAGATTTGTCCTTATTATCAAATTACAATACTTTAATAAGTAAAATTAATCAGCGGTAAGTTGTGATGGATAAAAACAAGCTTTTCAGCATTTGACGGTAGCAAACGATTACCCTTTTCATCATAAATGATACCAGCTTCAGAAAACAACCTCTCACTATACACGCTACTCCCGGGAGAAGAAAGATAAACTTTCGCAAATTTCGAGAGGTTTGGGTATTGTTTTTCATTAGCTGACCACCACTTGTAAGGATCAGCTTTCCGATCTAGTCGATTTGATTTCAAATAAAAATCCATCTCATTTGCCACAGTATTCTTCTCCACGTTCTCCTCATCATTACTATTTCGCATAAAATATTATCTTTAGCGACTTCCTCAAAGCAGTTCCAGAAACTGTCGTGTATTTCAAATGACTTGTCATTTTCGTTCAAGTTTCTTCTCTTACGTCGTTGAGAAGATTCATCGGTACTACTAGACTCATTATCATTACAACTTAGTTTCAGAGCTACTACACAGCAAATAATTGGCCAGTTTATTAGTTTCACTACAAATCTCATAATATTCCCATGTGGCAGATTTTTTAATAATTGGTGACATTTTTTAATGAACAAACAATTGAAAAAGAACTAACGAACAAACTTTTCAGCAAAATCGTAACGTTTTATTTTTGTAATTTATATTAATCTGACAATGCTGATTGAAAAATCCGCCAGATGGCAATACGTAGACGCGAGGTCCAAATGCTGCATGATTGGTTATTTTTGACATGACATTGACAGATATGTCAAAATCCACCAATCACGCAGCAGTCAGACCCTACATCCACGTCCCGCTATCTGGCGGATTTTTAAATCGCGAAAACCCTCATTGAATGAAACAGTCAAATTGCCTTACGCCGCCCGCGCGCTATGGAGACAGGTCGCAGTCTGTCGTATTATTATTTACGCACTCGACTAGCATGTGCTTTGTGCCGAATATTCGGCCGCCGAATATTCGGCGCTTCGGCCGACAGCGTTGCCGAATATTCGGTATTCGGTATTCGGCCAAATCACTATTCGTGGCAACTCTAATTTTAAATGGTTCTTGGTAGTAACAGTATTGATAAAAAAAATATGATTACTAACTGTTATGAGCTCCGATGGTAGTAATAAAAATGTATGTGTTACGGTTAATGTGATAAATTGAAAATTATTAATAATAACCGGTTATTATGAATAATTACCGACAGTCGCGGTAAAAGTGATAAATTAATCACATTTAACAGTGATTATTTAATAATTGAACCTTAGTACTAACAAATTTCATAAAAGAGAACAACATCTTGTGTACGTGCTCGTGTACAGCCAAACTTTTGAACGTTTTGATATCATATATTAATATAATTTGGCATAATGAGTTTGGAATGTTTCTTGCATAATATTACTTTTCCATGATGCCCATAACATAATGTTTTGATTTAAAGTGAAAAATAGGTTAAGGTGCGGCGGGGGTGGCCCTTGGGCCACCCCTAAGCCGCCTATTTAGTTTTATACACACATAAATGACCTCATATTAATCACATTTACCAAATCATGCGGTAATTATTCATAATAACCGGCGATTATTCATAATTTTCACATTTATCACTTTGACCGTAACATATGAATAAAAAAAGTATGAAAAATAAAATTATGAAGAGAGATTATTATGAACACAAATCGGTAGTAAGACAAAGAATAGGATTTACAATTTTATGTGAGCCAATATAGAACCATTGTAAATACCTTCGGCATTAGGTATTTACTTGTCCTGAATTTGGCTGTGCTGTAAGCAAATGCCCCTGAGTTGTATTGTACAATACATACTTGCAGGATGTATGAGGGATAAGAGAACTTCAAAAAGATTTTTTATCTATAATTTCATACAATATTCGTGACGAACATTGATATTTATTTTAGGTGATCTAGCTGAAGTTGTAGTTAACCAAGGCCCAAGAGTAGGATCGGTGGCCCACGCGCTTGGTGTTGGAAGTAGCAACAGATGGAACGATACTCTGTTGCCTCGAGATTTTTATTTACTACCAAGGAATGCGTCGAATGTTGATTGGCATTTTACTGACGCGGAAATGCTTGCAGGTGTCGATGGTGGGTATTCATTTAATTCTTGATTTGGTGACCTTACCAATATAGTTAATCCGATTGATCCGAACCTAGTACTAGCTGTTAAATAATATGAGTTTCAATCGAAGATCTACCTCACTTTCCTTTGCCGACAACTGGGCGGTCTATTAACGCTTCAAATAAAAGTATATCAGTAAGCTATAAACGACGACTTGTGAGGAATTTGGGAAAAACTAACAAATCATTTACTTTTCCAGGTCTGATTCTAGCAAACTTCATACCGAAATGGGTGGAACAGAGGCGCACCTTGCGTCTATCACAGATCCTAGACATGTACTACTCTCACGAGGGCGTGTCTTTCGACCCTAGCGTGAAGGCGTGTAATCGGCAAGCGTTGTTCAACCAATTGTTTACGGGCCCAATGCTTCTGACTGAGGCTTCCAGGTTCGCACGAGTGCTGGCCTTAAGGCAGATCACTGTGTATGTGGCAGGTGACGAAATGGACAGGATAACTGAGGCAGCTGTAGCAGCTTTCATCAGCTATGTTCGTTAGTATCTTAAAATCTTAATCGTAAGTATTTTTAATGAGTCAAAGGCCTAACAGTAAAAGATAGACACATGAATTACTATGGTGACAATTCTGATAGGTAGTTAGATACTTGCAGGAGTACTTTCATGATACTAAAGTAGGTATATTTCCATGGATAGTCTTTTTCATTTCTACAAAAGTGCACAAAAGAACATTTTGTTGTTTATAGAAAACAATAAAACGTGATGGTGGCAGCACTATCGCTTTATTAATCGGTTTGATAAAATGTAAGTAAATCAAGCCATCCCAAATTATAAGTCCTTTTTAGAGGATTATTATTAACTAGGTACGAAGACAACAGCCTTTGGTTAACAGAAACCTATATAAATGCCAATAGTCAGGCAACATTCTATATTTTTCTCACCAAGGTCAACATGGTTTGCTTTTTTCGTGATGTACAATCTAGGCCTATGAGATAGTAGTTATTATTACGGTACTAAATCTAGCTCGTGCGAAGGTCGTCAGCTGGTTAAAAAGTTATTAGCCAGAGATGCGAGGATTTATCTAAATTTTGTTTTAGCGAACGTCCTAAGTCAGAATCATTTGGCTTGCCATGCTAGCATCAGCGTACCGGTCATCGATATGGTGGTGGCCACGGATGGAGCCTGGAAACAATATGATGTCGAACAGTTTATGTCGTGAGTTAATTGTTTTCAATTAAAATTAAAAAGTTAATGTTGAGGAAATTGCGCCACCTAGCGTAATCATAATGCATTACATTCTTAGTACTTTATCTGGTAGATATTACACTAAAGTAAGTCTAAATACGAGTAGGTGTCGCGTATGCTTCATAAATAATAAACAGGATATAATAAACATTACGAATATACCTACTCTAGATTTCACCTTTACTTATCTAAATTACTCGATAACTGTTCGAGCAATTTCTTAGCATTATTGAATCATGCAAAGGTGCATACTTGGAACCTTAAAGTATGTTGTAATATTCATTATAAGTTACATAATTATATCTTAATAATAACAATTTATATCATAATAATAACAATTTCAAAAATACGAATTTAACATTCTAAGGTGGCTTGGTGGAGCCTTGGAGATCAATCTGCAGCGCAGCTCCTTGGCGCTGCTTCATGGGAATACCGGCGAGTGGATAGTGCCACCATGCAACAATCTAACAGCAGTTTTCGACTACCTCACCAATTATACTGACCCATGTATGTAAATAATATGTGGCCATGAAAGAAAATATTCGTTAGAGCTTGTTTTTGTAAGTGCCTTTACCCTTGCTGTCACTCGCACGAAATATCACGTTATTGAAGCTTCCTAATCCAAAATGCGCAGAATAATTAAGTTAAAATATTGGTGTTTTAAATCACTGTCAACATCTTCCAATTCGCAGGGCCTAATCGTCTGAATCTCCCGAACATCATATCAAGATCTATCAGAATCTCTCGCGAGAAGACTTTGGAGGAGGCCGAGTTGCAAGTCAGCGCTGGACCTAGCACGATGATGCTCATCATCAGCCCAAGTGACCGACCCTCAGGCACTGAGTTGGAAAGGGCCACGGATCTTATGCACTCCCTTAGGACCAGCTTTTTTGACGTCTACTTCGTATACGCAGCACGAGACCTGACCGACTTTCAGAACATAAACAATGAGTATTTGGATTACTCGGAACTGTTTCTTGCGGTATCTTATTTATGAAATTCAGTAAAACTGTTTTCCAACTATGCATAACACAAACTAACGAACAAGTTACATTAATCAGTAGATAAATGTAACTTATTAAAGAAAATGGCAAAAGAAACTGCAACGAAATCCATCTTACGCAATAACACATTCATAATAATATTTGTATAAATTTTGCTGTGGACAATTAAATACCGTAACAAAGATAATATGAGGGGGAATATAAAACTAGGTCACACGAGTCCAAGGCAGGCAAAACATTTTTATCTGAATCTGAATTATCTATAATTATACAATGTTTAATTAAATAACATGGTACTGTGGAAATTTCGATAACCCAATACTTCCAAGAAGTCTGTTTACTTATCTAAAGTAAATACAGTTACATAAAGGCATTGCTTATATCTGTTCTTAAAGGTACCCACTAATGTACGAATACCTAATCATTAATTGATAGCATAAAGTTAATTAGTCACATGGTAACACATCCGTGATAACATGTGTTTAAAATACTGGAAATGATTAATTGTATCTTGGTTATTCCAGACAACATCAACGAGCGTGGCTTCTGTAATTGAGGCTGTGGATGCTTCGGTGGTAAGAAGTGTGATACCGACCAGGATCTTTGGACCCCATTGTCCATTCAACGGTAGCTCCTTCGACCAAGTAGAATACGAGGACTTTGTACTGCCAGAACGCAAGGTGATTTATCGGATACACCCTTTTCATCTCAGACTACAACCTCTAATCAATATTCAAGTGAGTATTCAAAGAATTGTTCTTATTACTAATGTAGGTACAAAATATTACGAAAAGAATGTGGTTTTGCGTTTTATAATGATGCTTGTATAAGTATAAAATAAACTATAAAGATGTGTTGTAAACTTGTGACGCTATATTTTTAGTAAGTCATAGTCAATTTTACAACAACTATTTGTACTAACTAATATCAATATTGTCATCTTATAAGTAAGTAGTCCAAACGAAACTTTATGTGACTTTACCTACTTAATTAATTGGTAGAAAGTCGTGATGTTGTTTGTTTCTTACGTAATGGTTCAAGGTTCTCTATGACTTAACCAATATTAGAATTAAATGAAAATATTGACATCAGTTCCAAAATATTGATATCAATCCATGGACTATACTAAAAAATATACGTCCATAACCCTTCATTTGGCAGTGATGCTTTTAAGCAACAACCACTTTGAATATTTCTACAGCACCAAATAATAAGTTTTGTGCAAATCATTCGATTTTGTTACGAAGCTTAGTTCAGCAAAACACTAGTAAATCGGTCGTCGACTGAGTTTTGAGTGATTTCATATCAATATTTCTGTCAGACGCCAAGATGACGCGCAATGAGAATAACAAAGACGGAAGTTTTATGATTTTGTACTATTTTATCATCTCTAATTGTTTTTGTTTTGTCTAAATTTTATTCATAATAAATCAAACTAATCATATAAAGCAATATTTGGCGTAGAAACTGTGTTTTCTAATACATGACATGCTTCCGAACCTCGATGTTGCCTAGAAGCATCAGTGCCAAACATCTAACAAAATAGGTTTAGCTTTTTGTTAATACAAAAGAGTGTCAATACACAATAAATCAATCATGTATTACATGAATAATGATATAGAGATGGTATACCTAGTAATTACTTTTGATGCAATTATGGACCCTGTCGGGCACAGCATTTTAGGAGAGAGGAAGAATTTTGCTGTCTGTCTCTGTGTTGTCTGTCTTCAAGCTTATACCGCTGAACTGATTTAAATGATAAACACATTTTTCTTGCGTTGAAGTCAACAACTATAGCAGATAACGGTAACATACCAGCCCCCCTAGACAAAACGCACTTTTTGATCGAATCGAAAATCGAATCCGTCAAAACTCCATACAAAAAAGGGGCTTTTCGACCACTTTTCGACTGGTTTGCGATTATAATTTGCACTTTGTCTAGACCCACAGTTTCAGAAGCTAAAGAGAAAATAAAAAGTCAACTTTGGCTCGGCATATTGATCGTGAAGTATGATGACATACGTCATCTATCAAATGTTGGTGAAAAAGGTCATTGTCGACTTTGCGAAAATGGCGAAAAAAAAGGTTTAATGCATAAAATGTGAAATACGATTGATTTTTTAAAGATTTTCATATAAAAAAAATAATTCTATAATATATCTCAATGTTTTATTTAAGTACCCCTATTTGGCAATGTGGTAAATAAGCAACAATCGTTTTTCGCGAAAATACCAACCAAATATTTTTTTTACTATTTTTCTTAACTTTATTTGATAGTAACAATTAGGTCTAAATAGATTTTATTGAAAAAATCAAACAATTTGTGTCTTGCCAAATGAAGGGATAACTTGCAAGAGTTGGAAGCCTGCAACACCTTCAAAAAGTATACGTACTTCGTCGTTTCAGCCGAAAGACGTCCACTGCTGGACAAAGGCCTCCCCCAAGGATTTCCACAAAGACCGGTCCTGCGCCGCTTGCATCCAGGTACTTCCCGCGACCTTCACCAGATCGTCGGTCCACCTAGTGGGAGGCCTGCCCACGCTACGTCTTCCAGCTCGTGGTCGCCTACGTACGTACTTACTAACATTAAAATTTAAAATTAAACAGGCGATGCGCTGCTCCTTTCTTCATATGTTTTTGCAGTTAATTACGCCCTAAAAATATCTGATAAGAGAAATCAAATAACATGGACCGTTACAAGTTTTTTTGTAAAAGTTATGTTTGTTTGCAAGACCCCGTTATGTGAAAACTATTGATGCAGATTCGCAACGATGGACAAGGCGCGCTACTTGTGTGCTCTTGGCGCGGCGCCGATGAGTCCCACTCGTGTCAAACTGTCCCTGAGCGCGAGACCCACGTCTTCAACCTGACTAACCCGTGCCCTTCCGCCGACTTCTGTAT